>NC_041057.1:36203896-36213896 GCF_900634775.1 Gouania willdenowi | reverse complement strand
CAGGGGGAGCTTTTTATTAATCAAAGATATCTGATTGGCTATCGCAACTGACTGTGTCCGTTCACTGACAGCGTAGAGTCTACTACATAGATATAATAAACTCTGGGGTCATTGTTAACGTTTATGTTATTGAACGTATCCTAGAGCTGTTGTTAGGATCACGTGAATCAACAGAGCTTTCCTAAGGGGCCTTTACTCTCCCTTAAACAGAGTGCTGACACGTTCTGGTGGCTGGAGTTAGAGAGTAAATCACAGACTGTTGAAGACACACACCCACATCTTTAACTTTTCCTGTTTTTTAGAGCAACCACAAGAAGCACAAATTGTTATTTTGACTGAAAAAGCTGTTAAATGACGTAAAAAGCTGTTAAATGACGTAAAAAGCTGTTAAATGACGTTAAAAGCTACTAAATGATCTAAAACACTGTTAAATGATCTAGAAATCAGGTTGAATGTTTCACTCCAATAGAAAACTATGAGATGTTTACAGGCAGTGAGGCCGTGTGACATCATCAATCATGTGATTTCAAGATGGAGGAACACAGGCTCTAAAAGTGTAAAGTCGTCCTGTTTTAAAAAAGCTAATATGAAGCATAATAATGTGTTTAGGTAGACATAGATCTACTATTGAGAAGGTTTTCAGCCAGATTTGTTAAAACTACTTCCTGTCTCTAACATATAAATGCTGCACTAAGTGCTAACAGCTAACAGCTAGCAGCTAACAGCTAACAGAGCTTAGGACTGGGACTGACTTTTAGAAAAAAACTCCACTCATCCAACTTTATATTAAATATAAACTTCCTAATTCCTCTCATGTGAACTGAGTCTAAGGAGCGATGTGATTGGCTGAGTGAGTCTCCCTGTTTACTGTGTGATTGAGGAGGAGCAGAGGGGAGGGGGAGTTAGGGGGGAACATATGCTGCAGAGGCTGATTTGCATAAAACCATCAGCAGTCGTCCTCTTTGATTACATCAGATCAGCCTCCTGCTGTTTGCTCATTCTAGGGACGACATTTTCATTTACGGAGGATTTCAGGGTTTTAGAATCTTCTGGAGAACGTTGTGCAGAATGATGAAGCAAACAGGAGGACAAGTAAAGTTTAGAGCACATAGGTTTGTTTTTATACTATTTTAATAGATATAAATCACACTTTTTAAGGATTGGATATATATTTTAATAATAGGGTTATTATTCAAATTAAAGTAAACTCGTATGCATTCATGTGGGAGCATAAGGGGTTTATTTACTCACTTTTATATTTTTTTGTTTGGCGTATTTTTCTGTAATGTATGTTTTTATGTCATTATATGTATTTTTTGTATCTTTCTGTTGTGTTTTTGTGCATTTTTTGGATAATTATTGTTTTTGTTGCCATTGTAGTGATTCTGGAGTCATTTTGTGTATTTTTGTGTAAATATTTCGATTTGTGTATTTTGAGCCATTTTCATACTTTTGTTGTATTTTCCTGTTTGGAGTCATTATGTGTATTTTTGTATCTTTTTTGGTGTAGTTTTGTGCATTTCTGTTGTCATTTTAGTGTATTTTGAGTCATTTTCATGTTTTTGTTGTTGTTTGGTGTGTGTGTGTGTGTGTGTGTGTGTGTGTCACCAGTCCATCCACGTGTACCTGTCTAACGTTCACTAAACGTATCTATTGTCAGTAGTCAGATGTAGAGGCAGGTGTGACGTGAGAGAAGCTGCAGTAATCAGATGACCTTCACTATGTAACATGTAAACACTTAGATCTGACTGTAACACTACAGTCACTACCACCCTATGGACGGGTGTAGTGACACAGACTGTAACCGGACTAAATGGTGGTCTGTTATTCACTCACATACCTGCACATGTCACGTAGACGGTGATCAATAGTGAAGCCCACCTGATCAACGTGTGTGTGTGTGTGTGTGTGTGTGACTCTAATCTCCTCCGTTAGTTCTCACACACACGCTGCTGATAAATGTGAAGCTTTCAACACAGCAACCATTGCCATCAATAACTTCAGGGTGAGTCTGTCTGGTCTAAATATCGAACGGTCAAACTAACATGAAAATAAATGTTTTGAAACATTATCACCAAATAAACAACAGTAAAAACGTAGAAAAGAGAAGTCCACAGGAAGTGAGCTGTGCTGTGAAATAAACATAGATGGTGCTCTAGCGCCCCCTCACACTCTGAGGTCAAAAGTTGAATAGGTTTAACTTCTGGGTGAACATGAATGTGCCGTCAAGCTGAAATAAAATTAAAATAAACATTTTGAAAATGAACAAATTACTCTAAAATAACAGATGCACAAACTCGGGGTATTTGGAAGCTGTTGACAAAGTTTCAGGTCGAACAGGAAACACGTCTGGGAGATATTCACTCTACACACACACACACACACACACACACACACACACACACACACACACACACACACACACACACACACACACACACACACACACACACACACACACACACACACACGCACACGCACACGCACACGCACGCACGCACGCACGCACACACACACAGACACACGCAGACACACACACACGCACACGGACACACACACACACACACACACACACACACACACACACACACACACACACACACACACACACACACACACACACACACACACACACACACACATTGATTTTATAGATAGATGTTCCACAATAGAACAATGAACATTTAATATCATTGATGTTATTTATTTATTACATTGGCTTTTTTAGGGTCACATAAAAATAAAAATTAAAATGTGGGCACTACGAGTCCTAATATTTGGAGAATAAAGTAGTAATTTTCTGAGAATAAACTGTAAATAAACAGGATGTTGCATGTGTTGCGTTTTAGAGAAAGTGGAACATTTAATGAGATTGTATTAGTCTTTATGTTTCACACATGTTGAAATACTTTTCACACGCTTGTGTTTGTTCCAAAGAAGCAGATTAGGAGCTCATTGCCTCTTTTATTGTGGAGGAGGAAGTGGAGGAAGTGGTCGACTTCAACGTTAGCTATGTTCACTTTGTGAGCGCTACAATGTTACCAGATTATTAACATACGGCTTTATTCTCAATAATTTATGACTTTAATCTTGAAATATTACAACTTTTTCATAAAATGTAATCTAAAAATATTGTGACTTTGTTCTTGAAATATTACGACTTTAATCTCGTAGTGCTCAGATTTCTATTTATTTTAACATGGCACTAATACGCCGTCACAATTTATTTAGATCGACTGTAATAACATTTTTTATTATCAGAATGTGTTTTTTTATCTTTCATCTTGTAGTTTTTATGTCTTTATTGCTGCTTGTGCTGCTGACATTGGTATATTTCCTCGTTGGGGACCAATAAAGAATCTCATCTCATCTATAGGAGGTGTGACCAGGTGCTTAAAGCCATGGACCAATGGCAGAGAGGAACAGAAGCGTGTGATTGGCTCATAAATCATGAAAGGAGTTGGCCTTTTTTCCCGTTTCTAAATATTACGTTGTGTGACACCACTGTTTACTGGCCTTTCCATCACGCTTGATGCTATTTGATGGATTGACTCACCGCTCTCCACCTCCAGCAGAGCTTTGGTCAGGATGCTGCCGGCCACGTTGATGGCCTGGCAGATGTAATAACCTGAGTCTGTGGGCTGGACGTCCCCGATGGTCAGCTCACCACTCAGAGACACCGAGAAACGATCCTTAGATAACGTCTCCTGCACTGGGAAGAGCAAGATCTGGAAACGAAAGGAAACACGGAATAAAACAATGTAATGTCATTTAAAAAGTAGGAACAATTAGTTTAATCTGGTAAATAACGGACATGACAAATGATGAATGTGGTTAAATTGGCAAAAATAATCATGAAATATGATGAAAAGAGGTTAAAAATGACAATAATGGGTCAATACATGTGACATTAGGTGTAAAAGTGGTAGAAATGGTTTATAAGTGCTGAACATGTGTAGAAGTCATTAAAATATGATGTAGAAGTGTCAGAAATGTGAGAAATGTAGCAAAAATACATTAAAAGGAGCAAAAATATGGCAATAAAAAGTGATGAAAATATGTTAAAATATGGTGAGTTTGGTGAAGTTGTAGAAAAATGATAAAAATAAGCAAAAATGGCTCAAATTGTTCAGAAAATATTCTTAGTTTCTTGAAGGCATCTGAAGACCCCCTCTAAGTGTCTCACGACCCCAAATGGGGTCCTGACCCCAAGGTTGAGAACCCCTAAGCTAACGTATTGTATTTATTTGTATTATATTTTAACATATTGTACATGTTTATTGTACTACTAATGTTTATTTAAAGAAGACAAAATAATAAGAATAAAAAATCAAATAAGTTTTTTTTGCTCCTTTTCACACATTTAAATTTAGACGTTTTAGTGTTTGTGGATGGAATCAATCAATAAATCAATCAATCAATACGATAACTGTAAATCACACATACTTTTTTCTAGAGTAAAAAGTGATAAAAGTATTGATCAATGATATAACTCACACAGAGATCAATAGTTGATTTTAGATGCAGGCTGATATAAAGCTAGTTTTTATGTTCTGAACCTTATTTAACATCTTATCATTTAATCCTACTTTTATTTGACTTATTGTGATGTTTGATTCTAAACTAATTATATTTCCATATATATTTTTATCACTGACCCATTTCTTCTGCACTGAAGTCATTCATGTTTGTTTTTAACACACTTCACTTAACAAAGATAGAAATGTGTTATTTTTAGCCTCAGAGATAGAAGAGCATGTGAACTGAACACAGCTGGAAAACAGCTGGAAAGGGTCCTGATCTAAAAGCCTCTGTCACACATTTATAACCAGGTTCCATTTATAGAAATTAAATGCTATTCATCAATGTTTTAATTAAACAAGTAAGAATCAGTTTTCAGTGAAAAACTTACATTTTCATTGATGTCAGACTTTTTAGAGGCATTAATAACTAACAACATTACATTAAAGCTAAAAACCACAGAAATTGTTTTAAAGTTACAAATTATGTCAAAAACAGACAGAAAAAGTGGTAAAAAAAGGTTCAAAGTGTCAATATTTGCTTAAAAGTGGCAGAAAAATTTTAAAAAGTTTAAACTGGCAAATAATGGGCATGAAAAATGGTGAATGTGGTTAAATTGTCAAAAATAATCAAAAAAATATGATGAAAAGAGGTTAAAAGTGACAATAATGGTCAACATATGTGACATTAGGTGTAAAAGTGGTAAAATGGTTTATAAGTGATGAACATGTCTGGAAAGTAGAAACAATGTGTAGAAAAGTCATTAAAATATGATGTAGAAGTGTCAGAAATGGGAGAAATACATTGAAAGGAACAAAAATATGACAATAAAAAGTGATGAAAATATGTTAAAATATGGTGAGTTTGGTGGAGATGCAAAACAAAGGATAAAAATGAGCAAAAATGGCTCAAATTGTAAACAAATCTTTTTAGTTTCTTACTATAACCAATATTGTTGTTATACAGAGACTATAAACAGACAGGCTTCATTATCTATGAATATAAAATGAAGTAATCAGTTAAAATAAAGGGAATGTGTTTTAATGCTCTTTGATATGTGATGGATTGAAACTAATAGTGTTCAGCATCTATAAAAAACACTTCAACTATTCTAGGATATCTGAGCGTTGAAACTGACATGTCATATATCTGTGATGTCACTGTTTCTATCATTAGATATATCTAAAGTTAAACATAGAAAGTTAAACATAGCATCATTGCACCTCCTTAAAGCCTATGTTTAAGATAAGATAGATCAACTGCTCTACATCACATATATCTATAGTTTGTTTAGAGCAGTGGTTCCCAAACGCTCCACTGTCCCGTACCCCTGCAGACCTTTACCCAGCTAACCCATGTTAGCTGTGTTGTATGATTAGCATTAGCAGCTAATGTTCTGATTAACATGGGTTTGAATGATGAAGGTGTTTCTATGGTAACGGAACATTGTTCCCACACTGAGCTACTACTCAATATCCTTTATTTTTAAACATTCACATCAACAAAGTTGCTGTGTGGTTTCCATGGATACGGTTGATGGTAACGGAGAGGAAAGGAAAAAGAAAAGAATCATTAATAGAACCTGCGTTAGAAAAAAATGAAATAAAAATCTAGGATTTTTCTGCTTTATTTAAAAACACACTTAATATTTTATCAGGTCACATTTTTACTGGAAACAATATGTTAAAAAGTATCAGGCCTGATATATTTGAGCCCAAATGTAATGAAAGTTTAGCTGATATACATGTTTAGGCAATAAATATTAAATCTACCTATTATTAGCTTTAGATTTAATAAACAAGGAATAACATGATAAAGTGTTTAAAGGTGGTTATTCAGATTAAATATTAAATATTAAATATTACTCCTGTTTAACTTCTGTGGATTCTAATGTTGATAATCTGCTTTTCTAAATGTAAACCACTTTAATCCAGTCTGAGGGATGATCAAACTCATACGTTTTAATGGTTCTTTAAAGGTGAACAGGCTGATATATATATATATGTATAAACATACAGTATAACCCTCAGTTTTAATCAGTTACTATGGAATAACATGTAATATTCATAAAATGAGCTCTGTTGAACCTTAGTTAGTTTTAAATCTGCCTCTCAACACATGGAACACGACACAGACCATGACGGACACCTCGAGGACAGAGTGAATATGATGACTCAGCGTTTCTCACCTGGCTTCCCTCTTTCTGCCAGAACACTGCTGGAGGAGGGTTTCCTTTGGTCCCACAGAGGAAGGTTACGGTACGACCTGGAGCTGTGATCTGGTCCCGAGGACGCACCACGATCTGAGGAGGAACTGCAGCGCAGAGCGAGAACATCTGAATATGAATCATCTTTTTAATATAACAGCTGTAGTGTTAATAAGTAGATCTGCTCTGAATGATTGACACTGACACGTGATTATTTTATTTCACAAGTGAAAACACTTTGTTCTTGTAAAAGTTCTTTTTATTCTTATTTTTCTTCCATAACTTCTTTGTCCTGGAACTATTAATATTAATGCAGCATATTTCATGAGGCTGAAGCTGTATCAGTAAACTGATTGGTAGGGGTCAAAGTTCATGTCGTCACACAAAAACAAAAAAAAAACATATTTGGTACCATTGAACAACATTTCCTTTCAATGTGTTTTTTGCCATTTTTTTCAATGTACAATTGATAAATACATATTTGCTTTGTGAACACTGGATATAAGCACTGAGGAGGGTGTCAAATTACAGTAAAAACAGCTAATGTTGCAAATCTGTGCTCATGACAGAGAAAGAATAAAATACAATAATGTGATTAATTTATGAAACAGATTTTAAAGATGAACAAAGAAAGACATGTTTTATTTTATTTACATTTTAATCATAATAAAACCTTTAAATGTAGACCAATAGCTGATTTTATACCAACGGTTTTAAACTCAAGGGTCGGGGCACAAATACGGACCATTAGAGCATCTAATCTGGGCCGCAGGTAAAAATAACTAATTCAGTAAAAGAGATCTCAGCCCCTCCATATACACACATTTAATAAACATTACACTCAAATATACAATATATAGCTCAGTTTTTACAGGATTACATCACATTCAGTTTGAATTTCAAATTGGTGAAAGAAATTGCAATTTTCCCAAAATCCTGCAAATTTCTTTAAATGATGCCACATATGTTCTCTATATTAAATTAAAAAAATCAAATAAGTTAAAAAAAGATCATACAGACTGATATCTGTCACTTATTGTTTGGATATTGTTGGTACTTTACATATTTACACATCATTCATACATGGAAGTGTAAACAAAGGCACATTGATCAATAATCTACTGATCACTACAGATCAAACTGGTCTGTGTTTGGCGCCTTCGTCCCAGTTACGCACTGTGGGTGGAGCCTCCCTGAAATGTGGGCGTTCCCATTTAAATCTGTCTTTACGTGTATTCTCCCGTCTAAGTCCTGGAATAAGTGCAGCGCCCCCATAAGGTCAAACATTATACTGCAATAAAAATATGGACTTAGTTACATTTTAAGCCACACCCACTCATAATATTGCAGCAGAGACTCCCAGAAAGAATCTATTCTAACTAACACTGACACACTGTCACAGGGTGGGAGGAGTCACACAATCACGCCAAAGGTTTGACAATCAGCGTTACTAACATTTACCAGTTCTACACAAAACAAATATTACATTTTATTATATTTTATGTTTCATCTTTGTCCTGGAAAGAGAGAGAGCAGCGTTGTGGAGCTGATCAGCTGTGTGTGTGTGTGTGTGTGTGTCTGTGTGTGTCTGTGTGTGTGTGTCTGTGTGCGTGTGTGCGTGTGTGCATGTGTGTGTGTGTGCGTGTGCATGTGTGTGTGTGTGTGTGTCTGTGTGTGTGTGCGTGTGTGTGTTTGTGTGTGTGTGTCTGTGTGTGTGTGTGTGTGTGTCTGTGTGTGTCTGTGTGCGTGTGTGCATGTGTGTGTGTGTGCGTGTGCATGTGTGTGTGTGTCTGAGTGTGTGTGCCAGTGTGTGTGTGTGTGTGCGTGTGTGCATGTGTGTGTGTGTCTGAGTGTGTGCCAGTGTGTGTGTGTGTGTGTGTGCATGTGTGTGTGTTTTTATTGTTATTTTGTGTTAATAGAGTTGTTTTGTCAATGTTGTGTTTTAAGAATAATCTTAGTGTCGTCTGTTGTTTAAGGAGTTATTTTTGTGTATTTATGTTGAGTCAATATTTGATCATTTTGTGTTTTTAAGAAAACCATTTTATAAAAGGATTGTAGTGTTTATTTTCCTGCAGAGAAGATTTAACTGATATATTGTTTTTATTTTAATAAAACTGTAATAGAAACACACACACACACACACACTGTATATATATACACACACACACACACAGTGAGTTTTCCTTATTTTACTTTTTAATCTCAGTCTTTAAAAATAAACTTTTGAAAGTCGGAGCACATTTGTCTCGTAGTGTTTGACGTTTCTTATCTAAAGCTTCACTGTAGAAATGAAACATGAAACTTTCATCTATTGTTGCCGTGGTTTTCCTTCTGTTAGTCTTTCTTTGGCTCTGACAGCGTTTCGTGTGGAGGAATCAGACATTTATTCATTTACTGCAGAGATGCTGAGTCACAGAGGATGAGATTTACTTCCTGTTTTTCTCTGTGATTTAACAAATGTTCTCTAGACATATCGACGTAGTTTGTTAAATATATTCATCCATGTGTACGTCACATGTTCTGTTACATGTTGTTATCTCAAGTGAGGAGGCTGTATTCCTCCCTGCACACAGTATTTATATTGATTGATATTGCTATGATCCAACTACATCAATCTGTGCTCGACTAGTTGTCCTTCCTGATCACACATATCAATCGAAAATGGTTTTAAAAGGTAATTAATCGATTGTATCAATACAATGAAATAACTATATATATATAGGTGTGTTTTTAATAATAAATAAATTAGTGTGTGTGACATCATGGCCACGCCCCCAGCAGACAACTAAACATGTGATGGAGGAGAAATGGATGGAACCACCTTTGTCTTTATTCTAAAGCTGTGGTTCACTGTGCCCACTGTCCACCACCATGTAGCATTAGCTTGTTAGCGTTAGCGCTAGCACCACTGCTCATTTAACCTCAACACGTCATTGTTTATATTAATATTGGTTTATTCTAATGTACAAAACAATCAACAGTGTCAGGTAAACATAATATGGATTTATATTAAAAAATATTGATTATTGAAAAGTTAACATCCTGTTCATTTAAACTGAAGTGTTGGTTGGATTTTATTCAAATATAATGTAAATAAATATGACATTAAATGTTGTTTACTTGTTTGTTTATGTTCATCATTAATTTAAACTGTACACATTATTATTTTAGGATTAAAAAGTTACTGAATTGTTTCTGATAGAATGTTTCTAAATTAACTAATATAATTCATTAATCAAATTGAATCATATGCAAAACTGTAAAGTTAAACAT
>NC_041057.1:36181395-36201304 GCF_900634775.1 Gouania willdenowi | reverse complement strand
ATTATTATTAAGTATTATATATTATTATATTATCAGCATATCATCATTATAGTATCATCATGTTTCATCTTATTATTATCATCATTATTATTATTTTATTATTATTATTATTATTATTGTTATCATTATCATTATCATTATTATTATTATCATCAATATTATTATCATTATTATCATCATTATTATTATTATTATATATGGTTCTTACCGTGTACTTGTAGAGTAGCCGAGGCCTCAGCCTTTCCCACGCTGTTCTCTGACACACACGTGTACGTTCCCTCATCCTCAGCTCGTACTGAACTCAGACGTAGATTATTGTCGCTGCGGATATCAAATCTGAAACAAAAAAAAGATCAAAAATAGTGGAGAAAAGGTGAGAATATGAATATGTTTATTTCAAAGCTGAGCTGCTTAGAAAAAAAGAACTTTTAGAAGGTGTGTGTGTGAAAATATTGTTATTAATATTTATGATGTGGGCATCTGAGCCTTTATTATGTCACTAAACCCATAGATTTATAGGTTTTTAAATGATAAAATGATCCTTAATTGATCTGAAACATATTTGAATAATGATTAACTACGTATGTGTCAGACATAGAAGTGGAACAGGTTTGTGTTTATAATTAGAACTAGAATATTTTCATCTCCTGAGAATGGTGCGAGCCCACCGTCGCTTCCGCACTAGCTTAGCATGAGCATTAACTCAGCATTCACATAAACCTAACATTAGCATTAGCCTAATGTTAGCATTAGCTGAACATGTTTAAGGTCTAAATTGCTGAAGAATGTCTGAGGTAAAACGTTAAAAAGCGGATTTACACAATTACAAATGATAATTGAGCCCATCGTCTGGCTTCAACAACAACAATTGCCCTGATGCATGCTGGGGTAATTAACAGCAGATAGGGAGTGTAACTCACCGTCCTCGAGGCAGTTTCTCCTTCCTCCCGCCTCCACTGGACGGAGGGGGCGGGGTCTCCATGAACCTCACAGAAGAAATCCACCGTATCTTCAGCGAGAACCACCTGGTTCACTGGATGTTTGGTGAACACGGGCCTCTCTGATGGAACATTACACATATATTTATCTATTTATTACATTCAATAGTAGGGATGTAACGCTTAATCGTAAGGCTTAATCGATGCTGTTAAAATTGAATCGCAGTACTTTTTTTAACCAGCAGAGGGTACGCTACCCAGAAGTGTTGGTGGCGAGCGAAATCTGCTAATACTTTCTTTCTGGCCATCTTCTACTCTTAAACATGTTCATAAATGATTCATTACCCCTTTAGCACCGAAAGAATATCTGTAACATTACGTGAATATCTGTAAAAGTCACGTTTTTCTATTAGCTCTGTCTGCTAGCATAGCATCTCTTCTTCACTGCAAGATATCTGCATGCCAACCGACCACTGGGTTACCAGCGCCCTCTGCTGGTCTAAACAAATATCTGACCTAAATACCGTAAAATTACTGTTTTTTTAAAGTCCAATTGTTAAGGCACAAAATACATTTTCAGTTGCACTTTTAAAAAGAAAAAGAACTATTATGTAGTTTTGTATTGTTTACTATAGAACCAGAATTTAAATTAATAGACTTCTTCTTCATTTGTATTATTCCTTTATTTATTTCATTCAAGATTTATTTTTAGTTAAATTGCATCATTTTGAATAGTTTATCAAGGGATTCTTTTGAGAATGAAAAATAGTAAAGTAAAGGAATATTTTTCAGTCATTTATATACAGTCCCATTTTGTAAAATAAATCGTGAGAGAATCGTATCGTGAACTCAGTATCGTGAATCGAATCGTATCGGGAGTTGAGTGAATCGTTACATCCCTTTTAAATAGTGTTTAACTCCTCTTTATATTTAAATATATGGAATTAAATGTTTGACCTGCTTTCATTTTCTGATAAATGTTTTTTATAAATCGACCATTTAAATTTTAAAGAAACAAAACATCAGAAATGTGTGTTTACAGCACAGTTTATCACTATTTACTTCTGATTTAAAATAAGATGAATTCACTATTCAATAATCTATCTAAATCATTGGTTCTCTAACTGTTTAGGTTCTAGTCCCACTTTCTCTTATTTCTGAATCCAACGCCCCTCTTTGTCAATCAACATTTATCTGATAAAACTATTTAAAAACATCTATAGATCATAATGAATGAGTGATAATTAAATAAACTCATTTTGTAAACAAGTGAATTAAACATTATTTAATGCAGTGGTTCTCAACCTTTTTTGGATCATAATGATTGATATCAAGAATTTATGGTGACGCCAAAGAATCAGTTTAATATTTGAGCTCAGATTTATTTTTACTACATTTATATTTCATAAAGTGAAAATATAGAAACAGTTGTTTAAGATTGTGTTGATTTCATTAAAAGAAGGAAGAAGAATTTAAACATTTAAAAAATCTATTTTATTTTTCAGAGATTTCAGACGACCCCAAATGGGGTCCTGACCCCAAGGTTGATTTAATGGATCCTGAATAGATTGATTTCTGTAGTTTTTATCATTTAAACTGACACTTTATTGTTAATTTTCCATTCTCTCTCTCTCGTACCCCCTGTAGTGTAATTGTGTACCCCTCGAGGTACACGTACCCCCATTTGAGAAATGCTGCTCTAGATCATATACAGTATATCAAACTCGAGGCCTGCGGGCCCAGTTTGGCCCGTCAAAGGACGTTGTTTAAACTAAAAAATACATGAAAAACAGGACTTATTATAAATGATCAATAAATTGTAGAATAAATAAGATGGAGGTTGAAGTACTACAATATTTACAGTAATATTAATTCACTATTTTCATAATCCTGGAAAATTCACGCAAATTATTCCACAGAATTCTGTCAAATTACATTGGTAATTTTCAGAAAATTTGTTGCAATGTCAAAGCATTTTTACCAATTGTTAATATTCAGGAGTTTGTTTGAATTGGTGTTTTTTTCCTTCATAAAAACATACGTTTTTTTTTGGTCCGGCCCACTTTAGGTCAAACTGGGTCATATGTGGCCCTTTGACAATATTAGTTTGACACCCCTGAGCTAGATGATTAATAAATTATTAATAATCTAGATAATTATGTAAATCATGTGTGTATCGTTGCTCATAAAACAGTGAAAATAATAAATAAGTAAGTAAAGCAATCTAATGGTGAATAAAGTGCACTTTTAAAAACAACTATTATGCAGTTTTGCATTGTTTACTATAGAACCACAATATAAATTAATAGGCTTCTTCTTCATTTGTATTATTCCTTTATTTATTTCATTCAAGATTTATTTTTAGTTAAGTTGCATTGTTTTAAATAGTTTATCAAAGGATTCTTTTGACAATGAAAAATAAAAGGAAAACAATACAGTATTTTCCCAAAAAAAATAAAGGAATATTTTTCAATCATCATATGTCTACAGTCCCATTTTGTAAAATAAATCGTGAGAGAATCGTATCGTGAACCCAGTATCGTGAATCGAATCGTATCGGGAGTTGAGTCAAACGTTACATCCCTACTTAAATCTCTACCTTTATTTTTCATATATAATGGGTTTATAATACTAGTACAGTGCCCGTCAGAAGTATGCATTCATATAGAGGGCGCTTAAGGAGAGTTGTCAATTACGGGCATAATAATAAAATACTCTGTAGCATTATTAAGGGGTATATTTGCAGGTGCAAAGTAAAATAACGTGTAATTTCCCTGGTTGTATTCTATGAGACATGCGCATGATTAATGTGTTGGTTTTTTACTCATTTTTATATTTTTTGTTTTCTTTATTGTTTGTTGTTGCCATTGCAGTGTTATTCTGGAGTCATTTTGTGAATTTTGTTGTTTATTTTTTAATGTAGTTTTGTGCATTTCTGTTGTCATTTTAGTGTATTTTTAGTATAAATATTTAGTTTTGTGTATATTGAGTCATTTTCATATTTTTGTTGTTGTTTGGTGTATTTTTCTGTAATATATGTTTTTTGGAGTCATTTTGTGTGTTTTTGGAGCCTTTTGTATATTTTTGTGCATTTCTGTTGTCGTTTTGTGTACTTCCTGTATAAATATTGTTTAGTTTTTTGTTTTATGTCATTTGTGCATTTTTTTTGTATAATTATTGTTTTTTGTTGCATTTGTAGTGTGATTCTGGAGTCATTTTGTATCTTTTTTTAGTGTAGTTTTTTGCATTTCTGTTGCGTTTTGTGTATTTTTTGTTTAAATATTTAGTTTTGTGTATTTTGAGTCATTTTCATATTTTTGTTGTTTGGTGTGTGTTGGGGGGGGGGTCCATTCTAAATTCATACACACCAGTCCATCCACGTGTACCTGTCTAACGTTCACTAAACGTATCTATTGTCAGTAGTCAGATGTAGAGGCAGGTGTGACGTGAGAGAAGCTGCAGTAATCAGATGACCTTCACTATGTAACATGTAAACACTTAGATCTGACTGTAACACTACAGTCACTACCACCCTATGGACGGGTGTAGTGACACAGACTGTAACCAGACTAAATGGTGGTCCGTTATTCACTCAACACTCACATACCTGCACACATGTCACGTAGACGGTGATTGATAGTGACGCCCACCTGATCAATGTGTGTGTGTGTGTGTGTGAGAGACTCTACCTGGACTCTAATCTCCTACGTTGGTTCTCACACACACGCACAAAATGTGCAGCTTTCAACACAGCAACCATTGCCGTCAATAACTTCCGGGTGAGGTCTGTCTGGTCTAAATAGTGAAAGGTCAAACTAACATGAAAATAAATGTTTTGAAACATTATCACCAAACAAAGAACAGTAAAAAAGTATTTTTCCTAAAAATAGAAAAGAGAAGTCCACGGGAGCTCACGCACGCACCGGAAGTGAGCTGTGCTGTGAAATAGATATAGATGGTGCTCTAGCGCCCCCTCACACCCTGAGGTCAAAAGCTGAGTAGTTTTCATTTCGGGGCCGTTCAGAAGTGAAATAAAATTAAAATAGACATTTTGAAATGACAAAATTACTCCAAAATAACAGATACACACACTCGGGGTATTTGGAGCCCGTCGACCGTGTTTCAGGACCAACTGGGATCACGTCCTGGAGATATTTGCTCCACACACACGCACGCACGCACGCACACACGCACGCACGCAAACACCACCCACACACACACACACACACACACCACACACACACACACACCACACACACACACACACACACACACACACACCACACAACAACCACACACACCACACACACACACACACACACACACACACACCACACACACACACACACACACACACACACACACACACACCTCCCTTGCTTTTATAGGTAGATAATATATAATTTAATTTCTGATTAAAACCAGGATTTCCATCTTTAATCATCTTATGAAACAGAAGATGATCTGGAGTTTTCCATCCTTTATTATCTTAATATATGAACACAGATTTATTGATTTGACTCTGGACGACTAGTGATCAATAAACATTATAAACTTCTATTTGCTGTGATGTCATGTACAGATGATAACTTACCAAACACAACCAGCTCAGCAGGATCACTGTCCTTCTCTCCCACCATGTTGGTTCCCACACACACGTACATGCCTGCGTCACTTTTCCTGGTGTTGGAAATCATCAACTTTCCTCCACGAATCTAAAGGAAAACAAAGAAGTCATTTTAGTTTATACAGAGCAGTTTGACCTCTAGTGGGCCACAGATTTTATGTTGGAAAACATAAGTCATTTCAACATTGTTGTTCCCTAGATTACACTTCTATATTTACATAAAATATTAAATATGTAGGAAACTGTTCATATCTATGCAATAAATGACAGATTTCAGTCCCAACAGGATCTACACTTTACATTTCCTACATTTTGTGACCAATTATTTATATTTAAATACGGGAAATGTTATCTTATAATTTGAGGAAAATTTTAAGAATTTTGTAAGAATTTTGAGTTTTCAGCATAAACATAAAAAATGACTGCAATCATGTGATATAAGCACCAAGAGTGTTGATTTTTTTTTTTAAATTTACACGATGATTCATGTTTTATTTATAATATTTACTTTCCCCTGAGGGCCGAATTGGATGCTCCAAAGGGCCAGATTTGGCCCCCGGGCCATGAGTTGGACACAGGTGTTTTAGAGCATAAATTGTGAAACTTAGGTCTACAATTGTGAAACAATTTCCAAATAAAAGTACAATTAAAATAGGTATAATTAAAAAGCATGAATTCAACTGGTCAAAAACAGAGGAAAACATGAATTATAATATGAACTATTATTAACTTTTATTAAATCTAGTGCTGGGACTTTAATGTGGTAATTACGATAAATTAATTATAGAAAAAAATGCACAAAACAACTTGGAACCTTTTTCATGTCACCAGTTCCCAGTATACCCATAATACTGATGTACAGAGCACAACACAATACTAAAATATGTAATAAACTGTTAATATCCAATCAATAACTAACAGATTAGGGTTAGAGTCTACACTTTAAATTATCTTGATTTTGTGACCAATTGATATTTGATTAAGGGAAATATGATGTAATAATTTGAGGAAAATTTAAGGATTTTGTAAGAATTTTGAGTTTTTTCAACTGTTAATCATTAAATGCCTCCATGCATTGTTCATAATCTCATTAAATATGTAGTGAGTTCAATATGTTGTTTTACTGATAAATGTTTAATAAACTAATGTTGAATAGATTCATTATTTATCAGTGAAAATACCAGTAGGATAATTAGTTAAATATGATCATTCTGAATACGATATAATATATAATAATATTATAAATGAATCCTCAACATGAGGTAACATTCAGGGACACTGTATATGACATTACATTATCCTGTTTTTAAGTGTGCAGCAGTAGGAGGAACATGGTTAGAGTTAAATGTCTGAAGGAGAGATTAGGAACCGCTGTGTTAGAGGAACATGTGTCAAACCCAAGGCTCGGGGCCCAATCAGGCCCTTTAGTGCACCCAATTTGGACCCGAGGAGAAAGTAAAAAAGACAAAAAAAGCAGGAATAATTGTGTAAATTACCAAATAACTCTGTTATAAATATCTCAAATTTCAACGAAACAAAATTTCCCTCAATTATTAAATTATTTGGTCACAAAATGAAGAAAATCACGGTTAAGATCAGAGACTGATTTATGTCACGTATTGATTAGATATTGTCAGTGATAATATACTGTATATATTATTTAAATGTGGAAGAGCCAGGGTGGGGATCATTTATAATTGTAATTGCATAATTGGTAATTAATTACAATTATGACATAATTATAATTGTATTTGTAATTGGAAAAAAATCTTTTGCTGTTGTAATCAAAATTTAATTGTAATTGGGTTCAGATAATTGACTTTTTAATTGTAATTTTAATGAAAATTCTATAAAAACAGTCAATTACAACTGAATTAAACGCAAACCTGGGGAACCATGTTACAGTTCTATTACACATATGTAGTTAATAATTATTAAAATAAGTAGATCTGAAACATGTCACTTCTCTTCACAATTATTTTACCATTTAAATAAAATAGACACCCACACCATAAATATTATTACAGTATAATCATTGATTAGGAAGTCTAACAAGGTAATCAATAAATGATAAATAATATTTATTAGTGTTAGATTTATGACATGGGTCAAACTGAGCTGTTAGCATTAGAGATGCTAACAGAAAGCTAGCACAAGATGAAGGTTAAGTTAAATAAGGTTATTTATTAAAGGCTCAGTAATTGTGATTAATTGAAATTAAACTTTAGTAACTGAGAATGTAAATGTAATTTACTTTCAGACATAATTGTAATTGAAAAATGTAATTGACCCAACCCTGGACAGTGCAGACTAGGACACATTTATGTGGAAATTGATGTTTTTTGTGCATAAAATCCCTTTTGATCTCAAACTGGTCCATATTTATCTCCTCAGCTAAAGAAAAGGTTCTGAATGATTATTTCATATTTTAATGAGATCCTGACTGACCCCTTCAGTGTAACTTTGTGGGCGGGGCTTACAGTGTTACAGATGTTTATGAATCATGTGACTGTAGTGAACTCACAGTAATCCTCTCATCTCTGTCAGTTACTCTGATGTTGTTCTTCTTCCAGGAGATGGTGGGCTCAGGGTGACCCCTGGGGGGGACGCACTCCATCACGGCCGGCTCCCCCGCCGCCACCACCACGTCACTGGGCGTCAGACGGAAGTCGTCTCTGAGAACTGATGAAGAGGAGGAGGCGGAAGGTTAGAGAGGATGAAGCAGCTCTGTGTGTGCGTGTGTGTTTCTATAGTAACAAAGTAAATGTACTTCTGTACAATAACTAAATAGGTTTTTATGATGATTTGTACTTTAGTTTTTTTTATATCAGCACTTTTACTTTTACTCTACTACATTTAAAAGTAAAAAAAATAAATATTTTAATCCTTTACTTTTATTTTTGCACCTCGTTACAAATGAAAATATGAATATAATTAATCTGGAATAGGCCACAACTAGGGCTGGAATAAACAATTATTATTTAAACAATTCATCTAGCCATTATTTTTTCCAGTTTGATTCGATTAGCTCCCCATTAATTGAATAAAAGTAATTCATACAAGTTGATTTACATATCGAAAAAGAAATAAAAAAAAAAAAAAAAAAATATATATATATATATATATATATATATATATATATATATATATTCCATAACATTGCAATATGTGTTTATTGCTCTTCAACTAAAAATTCCAAAATAAAGTTCAAGTTAGAATATAAAAGTACAAAATAAAGCATTTTATCTTAAGAATTGTGTGTGTGTGTGTGTGTCTGGAGCAGATCAATTATAAGCTGTATGCCGTTTTGAATGATAGGCAAAATAAACGTTATAGCCCATATTGACAGGTGGACAGTGGAGGTGGAGTACTAACACACGCACACGCACACGCGCACGCACACGCACACGCACACACACACACACACACACACACACACACACACACATCATCAATAATAAATCATTCACACACAGCAAAGGAAAAACTAAAAAGTTTTTTGGCTGAAACACGTCTCTTGCTGAAATAAGCCAACGGAAACAGGATGTTGTGATGACCAACGTGTCCGTGGACTCACAGAACGTCTGTATTGAACACATCGGAGCACTAAAGCCTCTCCTAAGCAGAGTTTGAGACGGAGCAGTGAGTGTGTTTTATGTTTGTGTCATTAACACTGTAGGTATGTGTAGTTCCTTCAACACACACCTCTACACATCAGACTGACACACGCTGAGCATCGATAGCATCTGGTTTCAGTGTCTGTCAGCGCATGTTTCTCAGAGATCCTCTGAACTACGTCACGACTGTACAATATGGTAATATACAATATTAATGTCAATGATTTTATTTTAAATAAAGTCTGACTAGAAAGACAATTCTGGGTTAAATTCAATGATCAAAATGGTACACAGACATATTTATTAACAAACAGTTGCACAATATGTTCAATTTTTGGCTTTTTCTCTGCTCAGGGACAGCACGTGTGAGTGAGTTCTGTAGTGTGGATGTTTAGATGAAGGTCTGGGTTAGAACACTAATAATAATAATAATAATAATAATAAAAATAACAATAACAATAATAATAATAATAATAACAATCATAATAATAATAATAATAAATATATAAATATAAGATGATTTTCATCAACATCTTTAATACACTGTGTTTTAATGAGACAACTTATTTAATTTGTCTCTGTTTCAGCAGCTCAGTCAGTTATAGATCTGTACAATATTATTTAATGAGTGGGTCAAGTTAAACATTTGATTATTTTATTTTATATTGTGTATTGATGGAATGTCAGCGTGAAATTAATATTTTCACATTTTTAATTGATTTAATATTAATTTATACAATTGCAATGTTTTATTTTTAGGGGTCAGTAACATTCAGAGACATACTGTATATGCAAAGGGAATAATCATTTGCATAATAATTTATTTCAGTGGTTTGGTTTTTTCATTTTAAATTTTGGAAAAAAATTTATTCTCTATCTATTAAAATGTATGTAAATAAAACTCTGATAGTCCTGTATGGTATTTATATATATATATATGATATATTATGTATAGTTCTGTATGGTCTCTATGAGTGCATAGCGTCCTTCTGTCCTCCACTCATGTCTGACACCTGAAGGCATCATCGTCTACTTCCATTCTTGGTCTCTGGAGCTTTGAGGCTCTCACGTTACAAATGGAGGAAGGTTTGAGAGTGAGGATGATGATGATGAGCTGACAGGGGAGGAGCTGAGTTGGCCTGGAGGGGCCTGCATTTGACACTGTAGATCATACAATGTTGTTGCACAGATTGTAAACATGGGTTGGACTAAATGTTAAAGTAATGGTTTAAGTTCTACTTGGAGGATCAAAGTTATTTTGTAAACATTGTAAACTTTGAATCTGACAGATTACCAATGTCCTGTGGGGTTCCTCAGGGATCTGTTCTTGGACCTCTTCTGTTTAGCCTTTATATGCTTCCTTTAGGACAAATTTTACACAACTGTAAGGTTGATTATCAGAGCTATGCAGATGACACACAACTATATCTATCACTGAACCCAGATGACTATGGTCCCATTGAGGTGTTGTGTGACTGTTTAGAAAAAGTAAACTGATGGATGAGTGAAAACTTCCTTCAACTAAACCATGACAAGATGGAGGTGATTGTCTTTGGTAACAAGGAAAAGAGGACTGCTGTCAGCAAGTATCTGAGTCTGGATCTTTAGAAGATAAAGACCAAGTCAAAAACCTTGGTGTTCTGATTGACTCAGATCTGACATTCAGCATCAGATCAAATCTATCACAAAAACATCTTCTACCACCTAAAGAACATCTCCAGAGTGAAAGGTTTAATGACTCAGAAAGATCAGGAGAAACTGGTCCATGCTTTTATCTCCAGCAGACTGGACTATTGTAATGGTCTTCATCAAACATCTACAGCTGGTTCAGAACGCTGCAGCTCAGGTCTGAACCAGAACAAAGAGGTCAGAACACATTACACTGGCTCCCAGTCAGCCTCAGAGGAGACTGTAAAGTTCTGCTGCTGGTTATAAATGTGTGAATGGGTTTGGTCCAGAATACATCAGTGAGATGTTAGTCAGGTATGAACCCAGCAGGTCTCTGAGATCTATGGACACAGGTCAGATAGTGGAGCCCAGAGCTCACAGTAACCATGGTGATGCTGTGTTTAGTTGTTATGCTGCAAAGAAGTGGAACAAACTGCAGCAGAGCTGAAGTCAGCATCACATGTGAACATTTTTAAATCAAAGTTAAAGGAACTTTTTTTCTCTATGATTGAGAGAGAGATTTATGGTCATGTTGATGATGTCATGATGATTTTACTGATGATTTTAATTGATTTTACTGATGATTTTAAATGTTCTTATTGATTTTAAACAATTGAATGTTTTATCATGTAAAGCACATTGAGTTGCCTTGTGTATGAAATGCACTATATAAATAAATCTGCCTTGCTCAAGTAAAAGTATAGATACTTGAATAAAAAATGACTGGTAAAAGTAAACGTATTGAAGTTGTTCCCTTACCTGAGTAAAAGTAAAAAGTAAATGCAACTAAATGTACTAAAAAAGTTAAACAAATGTCCCTAATAATAAGACAGGGTTTTTAAACCATCAAATTCCATTTCTTTAATTTTTTGAGGATTTGTAGAAAACTGGTACATGAAAATAAATGAAATCTGTTACTTTTGAACACCTGGAGAATTTAACACTAAATAAAAATGAAATGTTTAAAAAAATGCAAATGCTCAATAAAACCCAGAGCACCTGTTAGACAGGTCCCTTAAAAACTCAAACTACCAAATAATTTGCTTTTTTTATGTCGTGATGTCATTTTAGAAAATGTAAGGAGTAAAAAGTAAAAAGCTGCCAAAAAAAATAAATTCTCAAGTAAAGTAGATACCAGAAAAAATGACTTAAAGTAAGTACAGTAACAAAGTATTTGTACTTCGTTGCTTGCCATCATAAATCCACTAAAACACCTTCGCTCTGCTCTGCTGCAGCTCGTTGGAGAAAATATGAAATTGCTCTTCTGTGAATCAACCATGATCTGAATGATTCATGGAAGGAAACGGAGCTCATTTACATTCACACAGATCACTTATGATAGCGCACACACACACACACACACACACACACACACACACACACACACACACACACACACACACACACACACACACACACACACACACACACACACACACACACACACACACACACACACACACACACACACACTCACACACACACACACACACACACACACACACACACACACACACACACACACACACACACACACACACACACGTCAGAGAGTGCAAGTCACAGCATGAAGTGAATTTTCAGCGACGCAGAGTCAGCTTTGTGTTCAGAGGTGAAGAATAAAAAGTGTTTCATAAAGTGACTTTAAGTTATTTTAGGATTCACTGAAGCTGCTGAGTTTAATTTAAATTATAGATTAGGATTATGATGATGATGGGATCTACACTTTTTGGGACAAATTTCTATTTATTTAAGGAAAATATTATGTAATAATTTGAGGAAAATGTAATAATTTTGTAAGAATTTGCTGTAAAAAGATTTTTCACTTCAGCACAAACGTCTTTACTAAGAAAACAAAAGAAAACAACACGTTATTGACAAAAGACAACTTTACAATGAAAAATATTTAACCTAATAAAAAGCTCAACCATGAAAACACAAACGATATTTCTATCGCAGAGGGTGACTGTAGCAGGCAATGAAGCTGAGAAGAAGAGCTCTCCTAAGGGTCCTTTACTCTCCCTTAAATAGATCGCTGTTGATGCATCATTAGTGGAAAGAACATTTAACCTTCCTTTATAAAACAAACTAATTACCACACGTTAAACATTCTTTCTACCAATAAAATCCTAAGAATTATACCAACAGTAAACGTTTGTGTGGAAGTTCTTCTATCCTTCTTCAACAGTCTGTCATTTACTCTCCAACTCCAGCCACCAGAGCATGTCAGCGCACTGTTTAAGGTAGAGTAAAGGTCCCTTAGGAGAGCTCTTCTTCTCAAACAAAAGAATTTTACAACAACATCATTAACTGTTCCTGTTGTTATTGTGACTGAAAACGCTGCTAAACGATGTAAAAAGGTTTTTAAGCTAGCTTCATAGCGTGTTGCTAACTGAGTCAGGTGATCAGATGCTGATGTGATTATTACAGGTTTTATTCCCTGTGTATTAATAACATGTGTAAATGAGCAGTGATGTCACTGCCTCATGTGATTAATGATCTGCCTTCACTTCAGTCCAGGAAGCTCTGGGATGTTAGCACTAGCATTAGCATCCATGTTCTGTATCTATGAATCCCTCCATCCATCCTCATCAGGGCGTGGCGTATCCACTGATCCTCATTCCTCTTCCTGTCAGAGATAGCGTGGCGTCCTTTCTGAGCGCGTGCAAGGATAAATCTCCTCCTTTTGTTTGTGATCAAGGTCATTGGAGATGGTCTCATCAGGAGACATTTATCATTGAAGTATTAACAAGCTTTCAGTGGTTCTAATAAATCTAAAGTACACACTGTGCAGGTTCCTGAACCACACGCACAAAGTCTGGTTCTATTTGAATAAAGTTAAAACACCAACATGTTGTAGCTCCAGGGCTCTGATCCTTCCTCGTCCTCCTTCTACTCAGTCCAAAAAGCCTCTGCTAAACTTTATTAGTCACTCACAATTACCCAGGAGGCCCCTGGGGCCCCGTATTAGATGGTGCCCTTTGACCCCTTCTTTAAACCCCTTCAACAAAGCGACGATAATCCCTTTAATCAGAGGAGATGAGCACATATCTAACCACGTCATATCATATTATATTATGTCATAATGTATCATATCATATCATATCATATCATATCATATTATATTATATCATATCATATCATATTATATTATATTATATTATATTATATTATATTGAGAGACAGAATCCAATACGTTACACAAATATTGTGTCCAGTTGCGTTGCAGAAAGTCCTGGTCCCTTTCATAATCATAATCATAATCATAACCATAACTTAATCAAATTAAGTTATGATTTAACTTCATTTATTTTCTGTCTATACTTAACATTCAAATTGATTTTATTTTATTTGAAGTTTATTTGATCTATTTATCCACAGATTGATGTGTTTTAAACACAAATCATAACATAACGTTACAACAGCATCAAACAACTATAGCAACAACACAAGGAGCTACAGTACATATGTTAATGAGGAGGACGTCTTAACTGCTCTAGGAGCTCCGCCCATAATCAAAGCAAATGTTAATGTAGCTGTTATATAGAATAGAATAGAATATCCTTTTATTGTCCTTGTACAGGGTACATTGAAATTTAAGTACAACTCCAAGGTGCCAGTGAGAAGAAAATAAATATAAAAACAGCAAAAACAATAGAAAATTTAAATATGACACAATAATATGTACAGATAAATACACAGATAGCAGCTTGAATGTACAGATCTACAAATAACAACTAAATGTTTTATTGCACAAGATCAATATGATCAGTATGTGAGCGATGTGAGCGGATTTGTTTATTACAGTGATAGTTCTGTGAAAGAAGCTATGACTGAGTCTGTTTGTCCTGGTTAAAGGTCAAACAAGTGGTTACTGGGGTGGGAGGAGTCCTTGATGATGTTTCCTGCTCTGCTGAGGTAGCGAGAGTCCAGGCTGGGCAGAGAGCAGCCAGTGATCTTCTGGAGAGATCATCAGAGATCTGCACGCCCAGGAACCTCATGGTGTGGCCCCTCTCCACTCGGTCTCCGTGGATATAGAGTAGGGCTGGGCCCGCTCGGCTCTTCCTGAAGTCCATGATCAGTTCTTTTGTTTTTGGAGTTACAGATGGCCACGATGAGCTTTGTTTGGAACTGCAGCATCATCCTCATCACGGAGTCATGGCTTCACCCGCTGGTTCCCGACGCTGCTGTCAAGCTAGCAAGCCGCACGCTACACCGGCACGACAGAAACAGAGACTCGGGTAAGAGCAGAGGTGGAGGTGTTTACGTACATAACGAGTGGTGTGGGAACAGCAGGATCATTGACACACACTGCTCTCCTGATTTAGAGGTTCTGGCAGTCTCCTGCAGACCTTTTTATCTCCCGAGGGAATTCACAGTAGTTATTGTGATGGCTGTTTACATCCCACCGGATGCTAACGTTAGCTCGGCCCTCAGCCTCCTGCTCAGTACCATAAACATACAGCAGCTCGCCCACCCCGACGGGGTTTTGATCGTTGCAGGTGACTTTAATAAAGCATGCCTAAAGACTGTGCTTCCCAAATTCGTCCAGTTTGTGGATTTTGCCACCAGAGGGGAAAACACTTTGGACCATGTTTACTCCAACATCAGACATGCCTACAAAGCTACACCCCTCCCCCATCTGGCTGGATCTGATCATCTTTGCATGTCCCTCACCCCCACCTACACCACCTGCTGAGGAAAACAAAGCCTCAGTTAAAGACAATAGAAATCTGGCCTGAAGGAGCCTTCTCTCAGCTGGAGGACTGCTTCTCAACAACTATATGGGATTTATTCTCCAGCCACAACCTCCAGGAGTACACTGACACCGTACTCTCCTACATCAAGAACTGTGTTGACAATGTCACCGTCAATGAAAGGGTCAGGGTGTTTCCAAACCGGAAACCCTGGATGAACAGCGAAGTGAAATCCCTCTTAAAAAGCCACAACTCTGCCTTCAAGTGAGGGGACAGGGCAGCGTACAGAGCGGCAAGGGCGGACCTGAAAAGAGGCATCAGGGAAGCCAAGGCGGCTTATAAGAGGAGGATCGAAGATCACTTTGCTGTAAACAACCCTAAAATGATGTGGCAGGGGATAAATCACTTAACAAACTACAGAAGCAGGAACCAAGAGACTAGGACTGATGTGTCGCTGGCAGAAGACCTAAACCAGTTTTTCGCCCGCTTTAGACGGTCAGGCCCTCAGCTGACACATCACCTTCATCCCCCCCCAGCACTGGCACACTGTTACTCCAGGAGCACGAAGTGAGAGGTGCTCTAAGGTCAGTAAACCCCAGAAAGGCGGCCCCGACGGAGTGCCTGGTAAAGTACTCAGAGCATGTGCTGACCAACTGACTGGTGTTTTCACTCAAATCTTCAACCTGTCCCTGACACTAGCCACCGTCCCACCATGCCTCAAAACCTCCACCATCATCCCCATCACGAAGAAGGCAGCAGTGGACAGACCGAACGACTATCGGCCTGTTGCACTTACGCCTGTAGTCATGACGTGCTTTGAGAGACTGGTCTGTCAGCATGTCTGCCTCCCACTCTGGAAGTTATATATGTTAGCATTGAGATGTTAGCTGCTACATGTTAGCATTGATATGCTAGCTGCTACATTTTAGCATTGAGATGTTAGCTGCTACATGTTAGCATTGATATGCTAGCTGCTACATTTTAGCATTGAGATGTTAGCTGCTACATGTTAGCATTGATATGCTAGCTGCTACATTTTAGCATTGAGATGTTAGCTGCTACATGTTAGCATTAAGGTGCTAGCTGCTACATGTTAGCATTGAGATGCTAGTTGAGGCTAGCAGAGCTCCACTGATCCACAAACATTTTCTTTAACTATTTTCATACAACTAGTCTTTAGTTTTCCATCCAGTATTTTTATTTGAACTAAAACTAACGCCCACAAAGCACAGCAACGTACATCAGTCTTATGGGTGTAACTCGTGATAAAGGTTCCACTGTTTGGAGTGAAAAAAACCCAAATAAAAACAGCTCAGCTACACACACACTTATCTTTTATCAGCTGCTCTCATTATCCCGTGTGGCCCCTCCCCCTTCCTGATCAGACATTCCACTATGTACACAACGACTAATGAGCCTGAACAGAATGTTAGTGTGTGTGTGTGTGTGTGTGCGTCTGTCCAGAACTGGAGGGGGGGGGGGGGGGGGGGGGGGGGTATGATCAAACAGTTAAAGACAGATGTCCAGTCTGTGTCCCCCCACCCCCACAAAGGGTAACCACAATGTGATGTCACTGCTCACACACTTTAACTGCCTCGACTAAACGACCAATCCCGTCTCATCTTTTAAAAATGTTCGTCTCATGGTGAAATAGAGCTGGAGCTAACGTGAAATGAACAGAGGGCATTTCAATTAGTCCCCCCCCCACATCCAGAAGGGTCACCTTCTACCCTCGCCTGGAGTGCGCACACACACACACACACACACACACACACACACACACACACACACGCACACACACACACACACACACACACACACACAGTTCATCACTGTCTGACATGTTGTGGTCTCAGATTTACTCCCTCTATTTTCTTTTGTCCACTCGTTTAGCGCCGCTGTCTCCTGGTTAGCGCCGTCAGCTGAGCTCGTTTAGCAGCTGACCCCCCCCGGAGCCCCCACCCCCCCACCGGCCCCTGGGGGTCCCTCCCTCCATGCTGTTACCAAAGCTGGGGCGTCTGATCCAGGAGTAAACACACACAACCATCTCTGCATCGAGCTGAAAAATCATCAGTGAAACACGTTTGTTCATTTATTTTATTTTGTGTTAATGAAATCATTTCTTTTCTTTTTTGACATCATTATGCATTTTATTCTGTAATTTTGTGTGTTTTTTTCAGGCATTTTGTGTATTTTTGTTGTTTTGTGTTAATGGAGTACTTTTTGTATATTTTTCTGTAACTTTGTGCGTTTATCTGAGTCATTTTGTGACTTTTTGTTTCATTTTTGTTATGGAATAATTGATTTTATTTTTTGTCACCATTTTGTATATTTTTGTGCCTCATGATTTATTTCTTGTACTTTTGTTCTCATTTTGTATATTTTTATGTTGCTTTGTGTGTTTTTCTGAGTCATTTTGTGGATTCTAGTTTTAATTTGTGATAATGGAATAATGTCTTTTGTTGTTGTTTTGTATATTATTATGTAATTTTCTCTGTTATTTGGAGGCATTTTGTGAGTTTTTATTTTATTTTGTGTTAATGGAGTAATTTTTTTAAATTTTTGTCATTTTGTACATTTTTCTTTAAATTTGTTTTTTGGAGCAATTTTGTATATTTTTGTTATTGTTTTGATTAATTTCTTGTACTTTTGTTGTTATTATGTATATTTTTCTGTAACTTTGTGTGTTTTTCTGAGTCATTTTGTGCTTTTTTAATGTTTTATTTTGTGTTAATGGAGAACAGTAATTTCTTGTCTACACGTTTGTTTTCTGTCTGTGTCGTTAGTGTGAAACTCTGTGATTAAAATAATAACTAGAACTGCGAGCAGTTATGAAAGGGGGCCAAGCCTTCCCGTGCGACTCGGCCCCCAGGTTTCGCGGAGTCCATGGAGGTACGTCATGAAGGATGACGGGCTCGTGGCGAGCGTCAGGACACAGACCAACGTGCCATTTGCTGTGAACAGGTGGATATGAAGTTTTGGAAGATGTGATTTAAAGTGTGAAAGTTACAGGACAAAATGCATTTGCACCCATTATAGCGCCACCTAGTGGTGCACTTTTTGGTTTGGGTGATCTGTGTGCTCTTCTATAGTTACCCTGTAAATTTCACTGCCCTCATCATATTACTTCAGCTGAAATAAAGGTTTGTTTATTTATATGTTATGTAGTAATAAGCCACGCCCACTTTAACAAATCGCAATTACCTTTGAGATATGGTCCCAGGAGCGAACCAACGTCATACCCACTAAATTTGGTAAAAATCAGTTGTGCCATTTAAGAGATATAAATTTCTCATAATTGCAGCGCCCCCTAGAGGCCTAATTTATTCAAATCTGGCTCTTACACCCACAGTCACATGTCAACCAAGGATCTCAGATTTGGTGTTGTTAGCATTTATTTTGACCAAGATATGCAACAGTTATGCAATTTTTTAGCCAGCTAGAAAAATTTACTCAGTAATTATTCGTGCATATTTTGAGCCAACAAATTTTTTTTGCTGAACTTTATATCAGGTTCAAATAAATACTCTATGTGCCAATTTTCACGCTGATTGGACAAAACCCCAAAAAGGAATTTGAAAAAGTAGGTTTGTGATATGTCGTGACTTACAAAGAGCAATGTGCTGTGAGAGTGGGCGTGGCCTATGTCAGAAGATGCGACTCTATGTAGGAAACATGTGGATATGAATTTTATGAAGATGTGAATTAAATTGTCAAAGTTAGAAGGCCAACATTTTTTTGCAATTATAGCGCCACGTAGTGGTGCAATTTTTGGTATGGGTGGTCTGTGTGGTCTTCTATATCTACCCTGTAGATTTCACTGCCCTGAACATAATAATTCAGCAGAAATACATTTTTTTTTATTTATATGTTATGATGTAATAAGCCACGCCCACTTTGACCAATCGTGAATAACTTTGAGATATCACCTCAGGAGTGACCCAAGTTCATACCCTCCAAATTTGGTAACAATTGGTCGTTCCATTTAAGAGATATAAATATTCGTTATTTGTAGCGCCCCCTAGTGGTCTACATCATTCAAATTTGGCGCATTTCTTCACAGTCACATGCCAACTAAGGATCTCAGATTTGGTGGTGTTAGCATTTATTTTGACTGAGATATGCGCCAGTTCGCATTTTTATCGCTCGCTAGAAAATTTTACTCGTTAATAATTTGCGCAAAATTTACCAGAACAAACTCATTTTGATAACTGTATATCACGTCCGACTGAAGACTCTACGTGCCAAGTTTTACGCTGATTGGACAAAACCCCAAGGAGGAGTTCGAAAAAGTAGGTTTTCCAGTTTTTGCGATTTTGCTCAGAGAAAAGCTCAGGCGAAAATGGGCGTGGCCTAGCCCAT
>NC_041057.1:36163895-36176395 GCF_900634775.1 Gouania willdenowi | reverse complement strand
TTCTGGACCACTATCCGGCGTCTCAGGAGGGGGAAGCAGTGCACCGTCAACACTATGTAAGGTGCGGATGGTGCGCTGCTGACCTCGACTCGAGACGTTGTGGATCGGTGGGGGGAATACTTCGAAGACCTCCTCAATCCCACCGACACGCCTTCCAATCAGGAAGCAGGGCCCAGGGACCCGAGAGTGGGCTCTCCTATCTCTGGGGCTGAGGTTGCCGAGGTGGTTAAAAAGCTCCTCGGTGGCAGGGCTCCGGGGGTGGATGAGATCTGCCCGGAGTTCCTCAAGGCCTTGGATGTTGTGGGGCTGTCATGGCTGACACGACTCTGCAACATCGCGTGGACATCGGGGGCAGTGCCTCTGGATTGGCAGACCGGGGTGGTGGTCCCCCTTTTTAAGAAGGGGGACCGGAGGGTGTGTTCCAATTATAGAGGGATCACACTCCTCAGCCTCCCCGGTAAGGTCTATTCAGGGGTACTGGAGAGGAGGGTCCGCCGGATAGTTGAACCTCGGATTCAGGAGGAGCAATGTGGTTTTCGTCCTGGCCGTGGAACTGTGGACCAGCTCTACACCCTCAGCAGTGTCCTTGAGGGGTCATGGGAATTTGCCCAACCAGTCAGCATGTGTTTTGTGGACCTGGAAAAGGCATTTGACCGTGTCCCTCGGGGATTCCTGTGGGGGGTCCTCCGGGAGTATGGGGTATCGAACCTCCTGATAGGAGCTGTTCATTCCCTGTATGACCGGAGTCAGAGTCTGGTCCGCATTGCCGGCAGTAAATCGAAATCGTTTCCGGTGAGGGTTGGACTCCGCCAGGGCTGCCCTTTGTCACTGATTCTGTTCATAACTTTTATGGACAGAATTTCTAGGCGCAGTCAGGGCGTTGAGGGGGTCCGGTTCGGGGGCCTCAGTATTGCATCACTGCTTTTTGCAGATGATGTGGTCCTGTTGGCTCCAACAAACCGTGACCTTCAACTCTCACTGGATCGGTTCGCAGCCGAGTGTGAAGCGGCCGGAATGAGAATCAGCACCTCCAAATCCGAGTCCATGGTTCTCGACCGGAAAAAGGTGGAGTGCCTTCTCCGGGTTGGAGATGAGGTTCTGCCCCAGGTGGAGGAGTTCAAGTACCTCGGGGTCTTGTTCACGAGTGAGAGAAGGATGGAGCGAGAGATCAACAGGTGGATTGGTGCGGCGTCTGCAGTGATGCGGAGTCTGCACCAGTCCGTCATTGTAAAAAGGGAGCTGAGCCAAAAAGCGAGGCTCTCGATTTACAGGTCGGTCTACGTTCCAACCCTCACCTATGGTCATGAACTTTGGGTCATGACCGAAAGAACAAGATCACGGGTACAAGCGGCCGAAATGAGTTTCCTCCGTAGGGTGGCTGGGCTCTCCCTTAGAGATAGGGTGAGAAGCTCAGTCATTCGGGAGGGGCTTAAAGTAGAGTCGCTGCTCCTCCGCATCGAGAAGAGCCAGATGAGGTGGCTCGGGCACCTAATTAGGATGCCCCCTGAACGCCTCCCTAGTGAGGCGTTCAGGGCACGTCCCTCCGGAAGGAGGCCCCGGGGAAGACCCAGGACACGCTGGAGAGACTATGTCTCTCGGCTGGCCTGGGAACGTCTCGGGGTCCCCCCGGAAGAGCTGGAGGAAGTGGGAGAAGGCAGTCTGGGCCTCCCTACTGAGGATGCTGCCCCCGCGACCCGGAAACGGCTAAGCGGGAGAAGATGGATGGATGGATATTTTGTGATAATTCTGTATGCTATTTGCAGTCTTTTTGGTAATTTTTGTTTCCGTTTGTATACATTTCAGTCATTTTGTAAGTATTTGGAGATATTGGGCACATTTACTTGGGGAGGATGTACAAAATTAGACTGAGGGCCGCATGTGGCCCCCGGACCGCAAGTTTCCCATGTCTGATATAGAATAAGGCTGCAACAACAACTTGATAAAACTGATAAAAAATCGACTAATAAAAGCGTTGGCAATAAAGGTTTAAATGTGCTTTATAGATTAAAAAAATCTGATTAATCGATTAATTTATAAATCGATTATGAAAATAATTGTTAGTTACAGCTCTAATATAGACAATCAGTAGACAGGAAGACCTTCTCATCTATTGGTTAAAGTGAGTGAAGAAGAACCAGCAGATGTTTGTTCTTTAAAATCATTTTAAATGAAACGATGGAGCAACATCGTTCTTTATTATGACTGAATAATAAATGTTTTAATGTCTTAACATGTTTGACAGAAATCATCCTCAACCTCTGTTCTTTGTGTCCGAGCTGATCTGCTGACACTGAATCTGAAGGTGAACGAGGTGAATGAGGGGAGCCAGGTGAAGTGTCTCCTCTGACATCAGCATCTTTCTACTAAAGTCTATGTCCCAGTTCAGCTGTTCCTGTCCACGTTAACAACATGCAGCACCTATGTGTGTGTGTGTGTGTGTGTGTGTGACACGCTCTGAACAGATGGTCACCCTCCATCCCGCCTTGTGTCCATCACACGCTTTACTCAGCCAGTGTCGCTTGTTAATATTCCCTCCCAACACACACACACACACACACACACACACACACACACACACACACACACACACACACACACACACACACACACACACACACACACACACACACACACACACACACACACACACGCGCGCGCACACACACACACACACACACACACACACACACACACACACACACACACACACACACACACACACACACACACACACACACAGAGGAGCAACAGTTCCAATTTTCCACCCTGTCAACAAACTCTTAAAACAGATGGATCTCTGAGGAAAAAATCCATGTATCTGCTCCAGTGACTTAAGCTTCCGTACGTTGACCTTTTCTGACTCAGAGGTTGAAGCGTCTTCACCAGAAATGAATCTTGTGCAAATAAGCACGAGTAGAAATCAATAAACATTCTCCACAGAGGCTCCGCCTCCTGTTTGGGTCAAATATGCCTGAATCTACGTGAAATACCTCCATTAGTGGTTTTAGCGTTAATAGACAGGATGATTATTGATATTGATATATAAGCTGTCAGTAACACACACTGTCAGGTGTTTGTGGTCAGACGAGGTAAGAACTGAGGAAGGAGGAGGAGCTTAGCAACTAATGATCTGATTAACATGGGCTTCAATGATGAAGGTCTTTCTACTCATGTAGTTTAAACTGTTAAATAATAGACATAACAAATGGTGAATGTGGTTAAATGAGCACAAATAATCATAAAATATGGTGAAAAGAGGTTAAAAGTGACAATAATGGTCAACATATGACATTTATATGTGACGTTTATAAGAGCTGAACAGAGAAATGTAGCAAAAATGTATTAAAAGGAGCAAAAATATGGAAAGAAAAAGTGATGAAAATATGTTAAAATATGGAGAGTTTGGTGTAGTTTTCCTGTTTACGACCCCAGAGAGGGCCCTGACCCCAACGTTGAAAATGTTGACATTTGTGATGTTGTGAATGTTGTAATGTAAACGTATCAGTAGCTAGCTTAATGTTCCATGTTAGCTGTGTTGTATGATTAGCATTAGCAGCTAATGTTCTGATTAACATGGGCTTGAATGATGAAGGTGTTTCTATGGTAACGGAAAGTTGTTCCCAGCCATCACACACTGAGCTACTACTCAATGGTTATTAATGTCCTTTATTTTTAAACATTCACATCAACAAAGTTGTTGTGGGGTTTCCATGGATACGGTTGATGGTAACGGAGTGGAAAGGAAAAAGAAAATAATCATTAATAGAACCTGTGTTAGGAAAATAAATCTAAGATTTTTCTGCTTTATTATATTTATTTTATTTGTTTATTGTTCAGATAATTCAATCTGGTCTAACACTAAATAAGCAGCATAACTCACAATAAACTGAACATGTTGACAATCAAAGCAGCTTTAAAACATAAAACCATCATATTACACTGGTGGATATTGGCTTTTTAAATAAAAGGTGGATGGATAAAAAAACACAATTAATTATTAAAACATACCAGGGAATGTAAGATTGGTCAACATTAAACACTTCCTGTTTCTGTGGTAGAGACACTGGTGCCAGATACCTCTATTAAACGCTCAGCACCTGTAGCATAGTCGGACAGACTATTTTTATTGTAATTGTAATTTTAAAAATATGTTGCTGTCGTAATCATGATTAAATTTGTAATTGAGTTTAGATAATTGACTTTGTAATTGCCATGAAAATTCAGTAAAATTGTCAATTATAATTTAAAGCAGAACTGGCGAACCATGTTACAGTTCTATGTACACTTATACAAATAACTTAATAATCTATATATTTCATATCAAGCTTTCACACATTTTACCATTTAAAAATACATATAAATCTAGGGATTTATGACACAAGAAAGGCTCAGACGTCAACAGCAAAAATATTACAACCAATATTTTCATTGATTATGAATCCTAACAAGGTAATCAATAGATAGGAAATAAATTAGATAATAGATATTAGTTTTTAGTGTATTTTACAGATGATTTAGGACCTGTTAGCATTAGAGATGCTAACAGAAAGCTAACACAAGAGAAAGGTTCACTTTTATTAGGTTATTTATTTCAGGCTCAGTAATTGTGATTAATTGTAATTGAAATTTAGTAATTAAGAACATAAATGTAATTGGTAACTGTAATCATAACTGAGTTGTAACTGAACATGGGTAATTGAAAACGTAATTGAAAGTAAAAAATGTAATTGAGCCCAACCCTTTCTCATCAACAGAAAACCTGATACTAGTAGAAGTAGTGATGGTGTCATTCAGCTAACATTAGCTTAAATCAGTTAGCATTTACCAGCAGACAAACTACATCACACAGATATCGACGTTACACCAAGTGCAGATGGAAGAATAAACACAAATTCAGCACAATTTCAGAAAAGCTTTTGGTTAAATGGATTTGAACTTTTATTATCCTTTTTTATCATGCTGTTCCTGTTGTTTTCATTTATCCTCTGCTCTGTACAGCACTTTTTTATCTGCAAAAAGTGTTTTATAAATAAAAATGTACTGACCACAATGTTTTAAAAAGGTTTCTCTCAGAAAACAGAGACGAGTCATCGATAGCAACAGTAACCGATGCATTTAAACAAACAAACAGGAAGTGGGGCTAACTACACCATTATTGAGAGAAGTTCATCACTAATTAGGAAATGCTCTTCTGGCAGCGTGACAGTGTTGTTAAATCACTGATAAACCTGATGATGTGAACATGCTCAGGTAAACGTTCTGCAGCGACTGTCCTCAGTGCTGACACGTTGTCATTTGCTTCCTCCTCTACTGTCACGTCACAAAGACTCTTATTCTCTAATCATTGATCCTGATTGGTCAGAAGATGAGGAAGCAGAGGATTCTTCTTCTGATCAGCTGCACAATGACACAGCGTACCATTGATTTGTTGGAGCCCAGTATTGATTATGTTGACCTCTCACACTGACTGTCTGTCAGGGTTCATACCAATCCCTGATGGTTTGTTACCAACACATATTTCTGTTCAGATAAATATGAATCCTCCACGTTCCATTTTAAAGCTGACTTTATCTTCTCTATAATATAAAATAAAACCATGAATTCTTTACTTAATTCCAATGGGTTCTTCCACTGGTACAGCAGGAGTTTAGCCTTAATGTTTTCATCTCAGGAACTCACAGAGGAGGTAGTTCCTTCAAATTTCCCTAATGCTCATGTGGAGTTTAACATCTGAAAGAATAAATGCTGACAGAAGAATGAGGCTATTGGGAAGATAAAAAATGACTTTTCCTCATCACATAGTATTTTAATAATGAGGATTGTAGCTTAGCTTGAGTCAGATTCTACTTTAAAGGGAGTTTAAGTCTGTTTTCTCTCTGGTTTAGTGGTGGACAACAGCTGATCATTTCATCTCCTTGGTTTGTCTGAGTTTGAGTTCAGAGAACAACTTCTGATCCATGAGCTAACCAGTTACTGTAACCAGTTACTGTAACCTGTTACTGTAAACAGTTACTGTAAATAGTTACTGTAAATAGTTACTGTAACCAGTTACTGTAACCAGTTATTGTAACCTGTTACTGTAAATAGTTACTGTAAATAGTTACTGTAACCAGTTACTGTAACCAGTTACTATAACCAGTTATTGCAACCAGTTACTGTAAATAGTTACTGTAACCAGTTACTGTAACCAGTTACTGTAACCTATTACTGTAACCAGTTATTGTAACCAGTTACTGTAAATAGTTACTGTAACCAGTTACTGTAACCAGTTACTGTAACCTATTACTGTAACCAGTTATTGTAACCAGTTACTGTAACCAGTTACTGTAACCAGTTACTGTAACCTATTACTGTAACCAGTTACTGTAACCAGTTATTGTGACCAGTTATTGTGACCAGTTATTGTAACCTATTACTGTAACCTGTCATTGTAACCAGTTATTGTAACCAGTTATTGTAACCAGTAACTGTAACCAGTTACTGTAACCTGTTATTGTAACCAGTTACTGTAACCAGTTATTGTAACCAGTTATTGTAACCAATTACTGTAACCTGTTACTGTAACCTGTTATTGTAACCAGTTACTGTAACCAATTATTGTAACCAGTTACTGTAACCAGTTACTGTAACCAGTTATTGTAACCAGTTATTGTAACCAGTTACTGTAACCTATTAATGTAACCTGTCACTGTAACCAGTTACTGTAACCAGTTACTGTAACCAGTTATTGTAACCAGTTACTGTAACCGGTTACTGTAACTAGTTACTGTAACCGGTTACTGTAACCAATTACTCTCTGATACTTCCTGTGTTTGATCCGCTCTGAGAGCGGTTGTGTTTCACACTAAACCTAATCACTCTAGACTTTGATTGGAAATGTTCTGAGATCAGAAACAATCATTCTAGAATTCTCCTGTTTGATCCACTTTAGACTTGGTTTGTGTTCACACTGACCAAATGAGGAGGACCATCAGACTAAACGAGGAGGACCATCAGACTAAACGAGGAGGACCATCAGACCAAATGAGGAGGACCATCAGACTAAACGAGGAGGACCATCAGACTAAATGAGGAGGACCATCAGACTAAACGAGGAGGACCATCAGACTAAACGAGGAGGACCATCAGACTAAATGAGGAGGACCATCAGACTAAATGAGGAGGACCATCAGACTAAATGAGGAGGACCATCAGACTAAATGAGGAGGACCATCAGACTAAATGAGGAGGACCATCAGACTAAATGAGGAGGACCATCAGACTAAATGAGGAGGACCATCAGACTAAATGAGGAGGACCATCAGACTAAACGAGGACCTGTTGGTGTGAATGAACTCTGAGCTCTGAGTGTTTCTAAAATCTGTGTTTGTAACGTTTTGAGGACAAATGATATAAAAACATTCAATGTTCATATTAATCTATATTACAGTCTTTGGGACATGATCAGTGATGGATCAACACATCATCAGTTAAAATATCAGGACAGAACTAACGTTTTTAACAAAAATCTAAATTCATTTTTAAATGGAACTAATTATTAATAATCACTGTTGAAGTTTCCTGTTTTTTATTCTATGAACCATGTTTGTTGATCTGTGGGAACATAACATAGACATAAGGAGGGATCGCTTGGAGTTTTTTTAGGCACTAAATTGGTTTTTAATTAAGACGTGAAAAATTAGGACAGAAGATATTTGTAGTTAAAGTCAAACAATTCATCATAAGTTGTTCATTTAGAAGCAAAACAAGTTAATTAATTACCAAACGTGTTCAACACTAACTCTACACAGGAAACTCTAGAACGGATGTTCTGGTGTTCCTTTATGTTAATCATTCACCCTGAGGCAGACACGCCCACTCTGCTGACTGTGGTAAACACAAAGGGAAGCTCATTAGCATAGTTAACGCCCCTGATTAATGACACATGATTAATAACAATTGGAAGGGTTTTATTTCAGAAACTAGTGTAAATAAAGGTTATGTTTTCTTTTTTTATAGTTATATAAACAGCAGCAACAGCTGTAATATACAAACATTTTATATTACCTTTACTGTACAGGTAAAAAATGAACAAACATCAACTAATAAAATGCTTTGGTTTGGACCAGTTCCTGTGATCAATAGCACACAGAGATAAGGCTGTGATCAGTATTGATCAGTATTGATCAGTATTGATTAGGCTGTGATGGTGCTGAACAGTTGGAGGGGCTCGTGGCCTCAGCGCCCTGTGGCACACGCTTGTTAAGGGGGGGTTAACGCCCTTCCTCACACCACCTGTTGTCCGTGAACCCCCCACCCCCCCATCATTCAGCCTTTGTGGCTCTGACCCTTTATGACACACACCAACACCATCCCCCCACCCCCCCCCCCCGCCTTGCCCCAGGCCGCTGTGATTAATTCACGGCTGTGCTCAGAGGAGGTTCAGCTCAATGACCAGCAGACGGTCGGATCATGAAGGAGGGGTTAATCCAGAGCCCCCTGATCCCCCCTCAACCTCCACAGTGACCACCAGCTCAGTCCTCCATCAGGTCTGGACCTGCAGTCCCATTAGAGCACACACACACACACACACACACACACACACACACACACACACACACACACACACACACACACACACACACACACACACACACAGACACACACACACACAGACACACACAGACACGCACACAGACACGCACACAGACACGCACACAGACACGCACACACAGACACGCACACACAGACACACACACACACACACACACACACACACACAGACACACACACACACACACACACACACACAGACACACACACACAGACACACAGACACACCTGTTTTTATGGTGTGAGAAAGTAAACCAGGACCAAAAACAGGAAGTGGGACATAAAACAGGAAGTGATGTTCTAACTCAAACATTATGGGGACAAGGAAACACAAACTCAATAGTGAATGTACAGTAAATAAAAACGTCACAGACAGATGAATTATAAACATCAGGATCATAAACATGTGGTACTGCTTTCTTCCTGTTCTTCTTCTTCTCCTGAGTGTTGACAGTATTTCACTCAGACGAAGAAGAAAAAGGAGGAAGTGTTCTGTCTGATAGACCAGCTTTGCCTGGTGACGTTATTTATAAAGTTTGGTAAAGAACAAGTTCTTCACCTCCTGATCCACACTGGTTCCACTGGACTGTAGATGTGAGAGAACCATAAAGCTCTGATAATACAGATATCATGTACAGTGAGCTTTACAGACATACAGTAGTTATAGACAGTAGACAGTGTCTCTTAATAAGTCTATTATTCTGTGAATGTTTGTTTCCTTCTCTCAGTCTGGATGTGTTCATCCATTCAACACATTAACAGAGAAATATAATATAATATATATTTCTTTAATACAGATATTTAGAGCTGATAATGTAGAGGGAAATACTGTAGTTTCTGAACTCATGTCCAATCAAAAGGAAAAGTAGCTCATTAGGATGTATTTATATTTAAAATCTGAATCTTAATTCATATAAAAAGTATTGTGTTCTCTGTATAAAACACAGCTGATCTGTTAAATCAGCTCATTTAAAGATAAACGACTCATTAATAATATTATAAATGACTAAGGTCATTAACACTTTATTTTATTATTAAAGATGCAAAGATTTTCAGAAGCTTCAAAGCATCTTTAAAACAAATTTTTAAAAGCTCTGGCAGAACATTTCATATATTCATGTATTAATATATTCATATATACTGTAGGTCTAACACTGACCAACCCTGAGGTCAGCAGCCAATCAGCTGTGGCGATTGTTCAGAGGGCGGAGCCTGTGCCCCACAGTGAGTTCCCATCAAAGGACATATGGTACCAGACCACGGGTTGGAAACCAGGACAGAGGGCAGCAGAAGGTGTTGGGGGCGTGTCTTCTTTTCACTCAACTCTATGTCTGTTTTTGTGTCCTTTGTTCTTTGGTTTTTCTGTTTTAAAACCAAATCTAAATAACAAATAAACCGTGTGGTTATTTTGTTTTTATGACTTAAAACCAAAACATAAATATTGAAAAATCAAAAACCAGATAAGCAGCGTTTTAATGTTTTTTAAATAAAACTTGTTTTGTTTGAAACAAAGTACTTTTTGTTAGTTTGATCTGTTTGTGAGATAAACCAGATACACCTGGTCTGCTCACATTATACACATGTTTATGTTGTTTTACGGTGTTATGGTCCAAACAGTTTCCAGATTATCTGGTGACTGACTATAGATGTTAGAAGTTCTACCACTGGACACTTTAACCAGAGAACGAAGACGGACAGACACACACACACACACACACACACACGCACACACACGCACACACACACACACACACACACACACACACACACACACACACACACACACACACACACACACACACACACACACACACACACACAACCACTTGTTTTTTAGCTCCACATAATAAAATGAATGTTTTTATTCTGAACCCTCTTTGTCCACCCCCCCCCCCCCCCCCCATTGTTAATATTCATGAGCCATAAAGCTGAGCAGTAGAGACGTAGCCAGGATAATAAAAACGTCAGAGGTGTAAAGTAGTGGACAGAAAAATCCTGGAGGAGGTTTAGTGAGACGCTCTCAATGTCAGAGCCCCCCCCCCCCCCCCCCATGGGGGGAGTCAGGGCCGTTAGCTCTGACTTTATGTCTCTGACATGAATTAACCCCCTGCTAACAACACGCTGCTATGACGGCTACATTTTCAGGACCAGTGGGTTTTATTCAAGATATGAAATCAGTTCTGGAACAAACCAACTCTAGAGGTTCTTTAACCCCATGGTTCTCAACCTGTTCAGCCCTATAGCGACCCCTAGAATAAAGGTCCCAGAGAGCGGGGACCCTCCAAAATAAAGGTCCCAGAGAGCAGGGACCCTCCAAAATAAAGGTTCCAGAGAGCGGGGACCCTCCAAAATAAAGGTTCCAGAGAGCGGGGACCCTCCAAAATAAAGGTTCCAGAGAACGGGGGACCCTCCAAAATAAAGGTTCCAGAGAACGGGGGACCCTCCAAAATAAAGGTCCCAGAGAGCGGGGACCCTCCAAAATAAAGGTTCCAGAGAACGGGGGACCCTCCAAAATAAAGGTCCCAGAGAGCGGGGACCCTCCAAAATAAAGGTCTCAGAGAGCGGGGACCCTCCAAAATAAAGGTTCCAGAGAACGGGGGACCCTCCAAAATAAAGGTCTCAGAAAGTGGGGACCCTCCAGATGCTCAGCATCTGGGGCGCCCGGGGGGGCTAGGTTGGGGTACCTGGGGACCGGCGGGGGGACCCCCAGCGGCCCCCTGGTGCCTTATGCGGCTTGGGGTGTGGTCGTTCGCCCAGGGCGGGCTGCTCCTGGTGCTGCATCCATTCCGGGTCCTCCTGGCCTGGGGTCGGGTCCCTGCTGGCTCTGGGCTCACCGGCGGGTGCCCGCCGGCTGCCCGTTCGGCGTGGCTCTGGTCGTCTGCTGGGCTTGGGCTTTGGCTCCTCCGCTGGGGTCTCGGGCGGGGGGCTCTCTGGGCCCTCCCCTCGGGGGGCTGGGCGCGGGGGTGTGGGTGGTGGTGGGGGGGTGGGGGGCAGGGGGGCCTGGGGGTTGGGGGTTGGAGTCGGTGGCGTGGTGCGCTGGGTCCTTGGCTCCTTGGGGGCTTTTCGGGTGTATATGGGGGGGGCAATGGCAGCCTCTCGGCTTGGGACCTTGGGGGCGTTCGGGGGGCTGCTTGGCCGTGGGGTGGTCGCCGGGGGCCCCTAGATCTCTCGCTCTTTCTGCTGGCCCGACTGCTTCTTCGGGCCCGGGGGCGGCTCATGGGTTTTGCAGTAGCGGCTCTTGGAATCACATTTGTCATGGACGCACTGGCCTCGGGCTGTGGGATAACACTCATACTGGGCTCAACCATAGACACGTTGTTCCCAAATACCTGTTTTATGGAATTTCCACTCACTTCCTCCTCTGCTCACAGCCACCATCATTATTCCTAAACCACACACTCGTCACCAAACTGGCTTGATAACACAACAATAAACACAATATACACAACCACAATTTCACATCACATTACTTGAAACTTATTGACTACTCCCCACCCATTCGTTTTCCTATCTTGTATCCCTCCTCCCTGTTAACTCCCCCCCCACCCCCCTCACCCTGGTGTAACACTGCCCTCTCTTTTTTACATCCTCCCTTTAATAAAGTATTTACCCTTCCCTAGGGAGGGCTGGTGATGGTCACAATTATGCAATGAAATAAATTCATTTATTTAATTGCAATAATAAAATATGCATTGCTGTTAAAAGATTGCACTTCTTGTAGTGTTAACCTTCAACAGCATGTGCAGACAAGGTGAAAAAAAAAAAAAAAAAAAAAAAGAAAGTGGGGACCCTCCAAAATAAAGGTCCCAGAGAGCAGGGACCCCCACTGTAGCTGAAGGTGGTTGAACACAGACATGAACATTGAAGAACAGTCATGTGGAGACAGGACCATCTATAAGGGGGAATAA
>NC_041057.1:36141395-36161395 GCF_900634775.1 Gouania willdenowi | reverse complement strand
AACTGCCACTTTTTTGTTTTTAATACATTAAAATGTAAAATCTACTTGGTATGATTTGAACTGATCGATAACCTCATTGATTACTAAAAGTAAAACAATATATAGTGGAACTAATACTTTATTGTATTGTTGTCTTTAAGGTTAAGGTTTTATTTTATTCAGAAGATTTTTTACAGGAAGGAGATCTCCTGAAGTGTTTCGACTGTCAGCTCCCAGTCTGCCTCAGAGGCATCTGCAGATGGCTTTGATGTGTCCTTGTGCATTCTTTCTGGGCATGTCAAGAGATCAAAATACATTTTCTGAAAAAAATAAAACCTTAACTTATTAATTAAAAAGAAAAACAACATGAACTAAAACTTGCAGGAATTATTTAATGCTTTGATATTTCAAAGTTTCCTAAAATAAACGTGATTTTAGATTTAAATTCAACATGAAACCATGGAAACCAGACAATTTCTGAGCTTATCTGGTGTAATACTTTGATGAATAAATGAACACGGAATATTTTAGAATCACCTGCTGTGTTTATATTAATTATTATAATTAATTATATTATGGCTCCATGTTTGGCAGATGCACCACAGCTCATTAGTATACAATAATATTATTATAAAAATGTAATGTAGTATTGTATTGTAGCATAGCATAGCATAGCATAGCATAGCATAGCATAGCATAGCATAGCATAGCATAGCATAGCATAGCATAGCATAGCGTGACGTTGTATTGTGCAGTGTAGTATAGTATAGTATAGTATAGTATAGTATAGTATAGTATAGTATAGTATAGTATAGTAATGTAGTATAGTATAGTATAGTATAGTATAGTATAGTATAGTATAGTATAGTATAGTATAGTATAGTAATAATAATAATGCATCAGTTTTATATAACACTTTATCATAGACACTCAAAGACGCTTTACAGAATTAAGGCATTATTCTTTCACTCCACACTTAGTGGTGGTAAGCTAGTATTGTAGCCACAGCTGCCCTGGGGCAGACTGACGGAAGCGAGGCTGCCATAGTGAACCATAGGCCCCTCCGACCACCACCAACACTCACTCACACACTACATTCATACCAGGCAATGTAGGTGAAGTGCCTTGCCCAAGGGCACAATGACAGATACCACTGGGTGACTGCCACCCCACTGTGGCCCCTGGAATTCTCAGTGTTCTCCATCCAACTACTAACCAGGCCCAGACCTGCTTAGCTTCTGAGATCTAACGGGATCAGCCAATCACAGGCTGGTAATGACAGTATTGTATTGTATTGTATTGTATTGTAATGTAATGTAATGTAATGTAATATAATATAATATAGTAATGTAATGTACTGTTGTATAATATAATATAATATAATATAATATAATATTGTAATGTAATGTAATGTAGTAATGTAATGTACTGTTGTATAATATAATATAATGTAATATAATATAATATAGTAATGTATTGTAATGTAATGTAGTATTGTAATGTACTGTTGTATAATATAATATAATGTAATATAATATAATATAGTAATGTAATGTAATGTAATGTAATGTAATATAACATAATATAATAAAGCTCTTACTGGCTACTTCCAGTGATGCGTTGCGGCTCACGGCCTCTCCCAGGTAGTTTCGTGCCACACACACGTACACGCCCTCGTCAGGTTTGCTCCTCCTTCCATGAACGATCCTCAGGAAGAAAAGTGATCCGTTGGGTAAAAGCATCCGATGGGATCGTGGGTCGTCCCTCACCGTCTCCACCCGTTCTCCGTCCTTGTACCACTCCACCGTGGGCTGGGGACGGCCGTCGGCCTTACAGTTGAGGGTGGCCGGCTCCCCTTTAGACACGATGAGATCCGAGGGGTGCTCTAGGACCCTGGGAGCTGAATCCTCGATCCTGAGACGAGATCCTGGAGAGAAAACATCAAGAATCTTTAATTCTCTCTGGATAGTTTTTAGTCCCACTTTCTTTCTCCATCATAAAAAGATCTCCAGGCTTCAGAGGAGGAGAACTCTGATCTAAACTCTACTTTATTAGTCTGGTCCTCACCACAGTTTTACCACCACCAAACAGACCAGAACTATCAGAGGAAACCTAGTGAGGACCACAGAGGAACATGTGAAAGAACCCTAAAAAACACAGAGTAGAAAACATCTATTACTACGTCAGGAGATTTAATCTGAAAAATTACAACATATGAAGTCAATTTGTGACAATTCAGCCATAATTAGTGAGGATACAGGAGGCATGGCTAATGCTAATGCTAGCTTATTACTATTGCTAGGCTAATGCTAGGTTAATGATATTGTTAGGCTAATGTTAATGCTAGGTTATTACTACTGCTAGGCCAATGCTAGGTTAATGATATTGTTAGGCTAATGCTAATGCTAGGTTATTAATACTGCTAGGCTAACGCTAATGCTAGGTTATTACTACTGCTAGGCTACGCTAATGCTAGGTTATTACTATTGCTAGGCTAATGCTAGGTAAATGATATTGTTAGGCTATTGCTAATGCTAGATTATTACTACTGCTAGGCTAACGCTAATGCTATGTTATTACTATTGCTAGGTTAACGCTAATGCTAGGCTATTACTATTGCTAGGCCAACGCTAATGCTAGGTTATTACTATTGCTAGGCTAATGCTAGGTTAATGATATTGTTAGGCTAATGCTAATACTAGGATATTACTACTGCTAGGCTAACGCTAATGCTAGGTTATTACTACTGCTAGGCTACGCTAATGCTAGGTTATTATTATTGCTAGGCTAATGCTAGGTTAATGGTATTGTTAGGCTATTGCTAATGCTAGTTATTACTATTGCTAGGTTAACGCTAATGCTAGGTTATTACTATTGCTAGGCTAATGCTAGGTTAATGATATTGTTAGGCTAATGCTAGTTTATTACTACTGCTAGGCTAAAGCTAATGCTAGGTTATTACTACTGCTAGGCTAACGCTAATGCTAGGTTATTACTACTACTAGGCTAATGCTAGGTTAATGGTATTGTTAGGCTATTGCTATTGCTAGTTTAATGGTATTGTTAGGCTATTGCTAATGCTAAGTTATTACTATTGCTAGGCTAATGCTAGGTTAATGATATTGTTAGGCTAATGCTAATGATAGGTTATTACTATTGCTAGGCTAATGCTAGGTTAATGATATTGTTAGGCCATTGCTAATGCTAGGTTATTACTATTGCTAGGCTAATGGTATTGTTAGGCTAATGCTAATGGTAGGTAATGGCCAATGCTAGGCTAATGCTCGATTAGTGCTATTGCTATTCTAATGCTAATGCTAGGTCAATGCTATTGTAAGGCTAATACTATTGCTAGGCTAATGCTAATGTTAGCCTAAAGTTATTGCATGGCTAATGCTAAGCTAATATCAGTACCTGCATCCTCACTTCAATTGTCTTCAGGAGATACAAATATTCCTGTTAGCTTGAATATTTCATAATTTAAAGGATCATAGAGCAGGATGTATAAATCAGTTTCCATGGTGACACCACGGTGGTTAGTGTAACTATCATCAACTGTTTCTCACGGAGCGCAGCTGATTAGTTACTGTAACTAGAGGATGGATACCCGACCCAACCCTGACGGGATTCTACGGCACCGTACGTGTGGTGTTCAGACAGATCACATGGTGTGGTTAGCGTGCAGCGTTCTTCATTCCCTGCTGCAGCTGCTGTAGCTCTGAATAATGCAGCTTTCACTGTGAGAACAGGATCCCAGAGCAGAGGAATAACTACATGGATTATCATCATCTTTCATACATGGATTATAGAAATACATCCCATGGGTCTCTAGCGTGCACTGATCTGATGTTGACATTTACCTTTGTTTATTAATAAAATCTGTGCTTATCAATAAAAAAAACATACAATATGTCGTTTCTTTAAGAAAAAAAAGAGGTTTTCACTGTTGGGTCAAACTAGGAGGAGATAATACGTCCTGATCAACACTGTGACAGTTATTTATTTACTCTCCGTTCATGTGACTGTTTACTGTAAGACCTGTGCACATGCCTCTGCGTACGTCTGTGGAACCAAACAGTAGTTTAGTCCACTGTGTTCGTCTTCTTTCAGTCTCCAAAACATCTTCTTCTCATTCTTTTTTAAAACGGTGGAGGTCCGCCTCTCCAAGCTCCAACAGCATCATTTGACGTCACGTCTGCAGACGTGTGTGGGAAGTTCACGCCCAGAACAGCAGAACAAAATGTAGCACACAATCTGTTCAATCAATAGGTAGAAATAGAAATAGTGTAACTTTCTTTGGTTGTGAGCGTTTATCAACCATTCACATTAAAAGAAAGTTAAAATGAAGGTTTATTTTTTCTCAAATCCTGCCCAACGCTCCTTTAAATAAGTCCACACTGTGTGGACCAATGAATAGTCTGTGGTTCAGCTGCTAATGGATAGAAACACATGATGTTTATGATGGAAATAAGTCTGTGTCTGAAATGACCTCGACTTCAACCCAAAGGGCAGAAAAACACAAAATCAAGCACAAAAAGAAAGAAGAAAAAGATCAAAGGACAAATCTCAGAATTAGTTTTTATCTTGATCAGAAAATATACTGTAATGGTTCATGTGTGAATTAAAGAAAGGAAGTGTGAGGTTCATTTATTCCTGATAAAACCAGTCAGTAAAAAGTAAAAGAAGTGCCTTTAAAGACACAAATCCTCTGAGTCTTTAAAAGGATTAAGAACTTTGTTTAAGAAGAGCTTTTAGCTGATATAAAGTCCTGAGTTAGTGTGAAATCAGCTCAGCTTCATTATTACGACCTTTAAAGTATTTATAGAACCTGTGGGAAAAGTCAAAGGATTCATTAAAGTTAAATGTTTCTAAATCTGTGAAGACTTTGATCCTGTGACATCACACTTTCATTCTGTAGTTTTAAAGACACATTAATGTCTATAGGTTACAGGACATTATAGGGAAAGAAACATTCGCTCGTACGAGACCCATATATGTACAGCATATATGTACTGTATATATATTATATATATAAACTAAAATGAACACCTACGAAACAAAGCAACGGTTCTCCTGTTTCTTGTGTTGTGGTCTGTGCATCAGTATTATAGGCAGGGTTGGGGCCAATTATAATTGTAATTGCGTAATTGATAATAAATTATGATTATGGTGTAATTACAAGTGCAATTGAGTTTAGAGAATTTATTTTGTAATTGTAATTGCCATTAAAAAAATAAAATATATATAAATATAAATATATGGGTATACTGACACAAAAAGGCTCAGATGCCGACACCATAAATATTAAAACATATATTTTCAAGCCTAACAATGTAATCAATATAGGAAATAAATGAGATGATAGATATTAGTTTTTAATGTATTTTACAGCTGATTTAGGACCTGTTAGCATTAGAGATGCTAACGGGAAGCTAACACAGGAGGAAGGTTAACTTTTATTAGGTTATTTATTTCAGGCTCAGTAATTGTGATTAATTGTAATTTAATTTGTAATTGTAATTGACTACCTGAGGTAATGTAATTGTAACTATGGGTGTACCAATGAAAAGGTTCTGCACTGTTTGGAGTAAAATACATCATTATTGTGTAATGAAGTAAAAGTATAATGAGCTTCTCTGATGCTCTAGTGGTGTTCACATTGAGTCCCAAACAAAGCCAACTACTGTATGTGGTGAAGCTCAGCATAGAGGCGTTAAAACGCTGTAGGATTGACCTACGACTCCACAGCACGAAAAGCTAAAAACTATCCTCACTGACATTCTATCTGAGCTAAAGAGCTAGCTAACACCTGACAGTGCCTGTGAGCTGCAGTTAGCTCGTCTGTTAGCATCCTGTGTATCATGGTAGGTCTGACTTATACATGTTTCAGTCTGAGCTGATTGGAAACTACCATGAAAATATGTTTTAAAAAAGCTTTTAAAGACGAGCACCAATAGAGAGTGAGTTAAACATCATCAGGAGAGCATCCAACAGCATCCAACAGCATCCAACAACCAACCAGTGGTTCTCAACCTGTTCAGGCCTATAGCGACCCTCCAAAATAAAAGTCCCAGAGAGTGGGGACCCTCTAAAATAAAGGTCACAGAGAGTGGGGACCCTCCAAAATAAAGGTCCCAGAGAGCAGGGACCCTCCAAAATAAAGGTCCCAGAGAGCAGGGACCCTCCAAAATAAAGGTCCCAGAGAGCAGGGACCCCCACTGTAGCTGAAGGTGGTTGAACACAGACATGAACATTGAAGAACAGTCATGTGGAGACAGGACCATCTATAAGGGGGAATAAAGGAGAGATTTTTGGGGTCCATCCATAAAGTCAGTAAAATGATGGTCCATTGTTCTATGAATCTGTGATAACCACATTTATTTATTCATCTGAATAATATCCACTGTTATCCAGGAACGTTTATTATTATTATTATAATCATCTTGAAGATGGAAATCATGGTTTTAATCACTAATAAAATGGTTCAAAGTGAATAAAAATGGTGGAAAATGTGGTGAAATGGGATTTTAAAAACCACAGAATTTGGTTAAAAATTGTAAATTGTGGGTAATAGAATTTAGAAATGTAAGGATATTTAGTTTAAACTAGCAACATTTGGGCATTAAAAATTGTGATTGTGGCAAATATTATCATAAATATGATGAAAAGAGGTTAAAAGTGACAATAATGGGTCAATATATGTGACATTAGGTGTAAAAGTGGTAGAAATGGTTTATAAGTGATGAACATGTCTGGAAAGTGGAAAAATGTGTAGAAAAGTCATTAAAATGTGATGTAGAAGTGTCAGAAATGGGAGAAATGTAGCAAAAATACATTAAAAGGAGCAAAAATATGGCAAGAAAAAGTGATGAAAATATGTTAAAATATGGTGAGTTTTGTGAAATTGTAGAAAAAGGGTAAAAAAAAAACAAAAATGGGCTGAAATGGTTCAGAAAATGTTCCTAGTTTCTTGAAGTCATCTGGCAAACTACATTATAATCTAAATATAGGATGATACAGTAGAAATCATCAGAGCAGTGACACATCTACAGGATATTTGAATTTCTGAGCCTAGCGTGATTCCCCTGGTACGTGGTTCCATGATGTATGTTTTAGATCAGAGCGAGGATGAGAAAATAAAAGTCAAATGAAGTCAAACAGACATATGGAGTGTAGAGAGTGAATGTTTGTATGAAGAGCTGCTGATTATTACCTCCTACCATCACTATTACAGAGAAATGATCTACAATAAAAACCTTTAGCTAAACTAAAGCTAATGAAGCTACAGGGACCATAGCCTGGCTCAGCCAATGGGAACGGGTTTTAATAAACACTGCAAAGTGTTACTGTACAATTGACTTTGTAATTGTAATTGTTGTGGAAATTCTAAAAAAAAATGTCAAATACAATGTAATTAAAGTTAAACCTGGTGAACCACTTTACAGTTCTATATATAATAATTATTCAAATATGTTTGATGAGAACCTAATTATATAATAGATAATATTTATCAGTGTATTTTACAGCTGATTATAGACATGGGTCAAACTGACCCGTTAGCATTAGAGATGCTAACAGAAAGCTAACACAAGAGGAAGATTACGTTATTTATTAAAGGCTCAGTAATTGTGATTCATTGTAATTGAACTTTAGTAATTGAGAAGGTATGTGTAATTGACTTTCAGGGTGAAAATAATAATTGGAACATTTGAACTAATGAACATTTGAATGTTTATCCCACCAGACAATGATTTTAATCTATATTATTAATGCTAATGTAGGTGGAGTTTATTCTATTCAACTCCAATTATTTCTGTTTGAGGATAAACTTCAGCTTGTCTGTTATTGTTGGTATTTTAGATATTTCTGATGATTGACAGACTGACTGTGTGTGCGTGTGTGTGTGTGTGTGTGTGTCTCTGTGTGTGTGTGTGTGTGTGTGTGTATCACCAGTCTAACACACGTGTACGTGTCTAACTTTCACTAAACGTACCTAATGTCAGTAGTTAGATGTAGTGACAGGTGTGAGTGAAGCTATAGTGATCATGTGACCTTCACTATGTTAGGCGTGCAGGCGTGTACACGTGTGTACATCAGTAAGGTCACCTGATCACTATAGCTTCACTCACGCCACACCTGAGTCTACGTGTGACTGATATATTTGTTTGTTAGGTGTACATCCAGGTGTGGCGTAGGTGTGTGTGTACGCTGTAATGTGTATGTACATTAAAGCGTTCATACGTCTACAATCACACATGCAGACGTGACTTGTGCATTGTGCCCGTCTACCCATTCTAAGTCTATGGGAAATGTAGATCAGATGTACAGATGTGCAGATGTGCAGGTGCAGGGTACGGGTGCGTGTGTGTGCATGTGCGTGCGTGTATGTGTATGTGTTGCTTGACGCGTTCCCATACAATCGACACCAGGGTCCCATTTTTAGCCCAGCAGAGCACCAGGTTCCTCCTGGGAAGCTTGTGTTACACAAGAGGTGTGATAAACAGTCTGTGGTGAAGCATCTATTAGTTATTAAAGACACATCAGGACTACGTTTACACAGTACGACATGGACTAAGAACCTGCACCGTAGAACAAAAAAACAAAAAACATCCATGAGATCAACGTTTCCACCTGAAAACCTGTTACAAACTCCCAGTGTCATTAAATTCAACCCTTTTCACTTCATTTTCTTAAGTGGTAAAAATATCCCTGTACGTTCCTGTAAACGTTGGTTTTAATTATTCTGTCCACTCAGCGTGAACGTCCCTGTCTGATAAAGACTGTATTTAGACATCATCACATCCTCTGCACACAAAGAATAAATTACTGTCAAACAAGTACAAAGTTATTCAAACTGGAAGAAAAGTGAGAATAAATTATATCATTAGATTAGTTTAACACTGGGAACATGTGGATATGTGTCCTGCTAATAATATGAAATACACACACACACACACACACACACACACACACACACAGACACACGCGCACACGTGCACACACACAGACACACAGACACACACACACACACACGCACACACACACACAGACACACACACACACACACACACAGAGTTTAGTTTCATGATGAAGCTAAAATAGTTTGTTCATTTATCTCCAATACGTCACAGGTCAAAGGTCAAAGGTCAAAGGTCAAAGGTCAAAGGTCAAAGGTCAAAGGTCAAACAGTGACAGATGCTCCAACAGATGGAGGTAAAAACAGAAGAAGAGACTAAAGTGAAAGAGAAAAATAACAGATTAAAGGATAAAAAAGCACAAATATTACAGGTTATTTACTTTATGTGTAACGCTAATAAAAGCCTGTTGTCACACACTGAGACACTGAGTTAGAGGGTTTCAGGGCGGGGCTACCGGACTCTAAACTCCACCCACTGTGTTCTTCTTCTTCTTCTTCTTCTTGTGTACAAGAGTGAAATCACTATTCCTCTGTTATTGGTGAACAGATCAGGCTGAAATATGGTATTTATAATCTATAGATGTGTACGCATCAACGCTCAGCACCATTTTCTATTTGAGGCCCAACAGAAGAAAAAAAATGAAATCATTTTCTCATTTATTTGTGAGTCAAATATTACAACAGTTGGTGATACACAATCATTGACACACACCAATATATAAATGGGGCCCATTACTCCGTACGTGTCACGGGGGCCATTTTTTAAATGACTCCTCCTCCATTAATGCTCGTTGAATCTGAATTTGAGATACGTAGATATTCTATGTCTAGAGCCTCTGTTTTACTCAGTGGAACCGAGTCATTTGACTGTATTCTCTGAAACGTGGAACGTGCTTTTTCGGCACGGCCGTAGTTCATCCAGACTTGTTCTAAGTTTAATTCAGAATGGCCATGTTCATTCAGAATGAATGTGATTAATAATCTTTTTAAACAAAGACACAGCTGGTCTATGGGGTCTACAACAGGAAATAAAGACCACTTTAGGCTGGATTTAAAGGTACAGTGAGCACTAAATAGTAATTCATGATTATGTCAGCAGTTCTTCCTCTTCCTTCCTCTCATTCCGTCACAATCACAGACACTTTATGACCGTCCTCTACCCTCCCACTCCTTCACTAGGTTCTAAACATACGGTCCCAGGCCCAGCATGAGAACAGAACACAAAAGATCAAAGCCTGTAATGGAGCCTGTGTTGATGCTGAGAATGAAAATAATCATAAAAAACACCATCCTCACCATAAATCATCACCACGTGTTTGATCTCCTCCAGGAAATACAGAGAACATGAGATCTGATGAGATGGTGAAAGATAAGAACAAGTAGTTTTATCACAACACAGTGTGAGACGAGCAGAAAACATCATTTTACACTCAATGTCTTTTTCCATAAACTAAAAACAAACTAGGTTTAAGTTAAATTCATTGCATAGGCCACACCCACTCTATCTATAAAATCTCCAATGAACAATCTATGCTATGCTAACTAGCTCCTCATTACTCACTATAGCTCTATATTCACTATTCTCTCAGTCCAATGAGTACCTACTGTAGATACTGTACATACAATAAATGTATCAAAATACATTTAAACACAGATTGACTCGTGTTAATGTGTCTAGTGTATTTATCATGGCTCATTTTTAGTCCATTAACGCTGGAGTATTTCTGGAAGGAGCTCCAGGACAAGGAGGAGGTTGGGTTAGGGAAATGCCAGCCACCGGCTTCCTGTCACACGCACACACACACACAAACACACACAAACACAAACACAAACACAAACACGCACGCACACGCACACGCACATACACACAGATAGATGTTAAACCATGAGTCAGCATCTGACCAGCAGTCCTAGAGCATGACTCAGTCTCATTCATCAAATCCACCAGTCAATGATAGACTGATATATAGACGCAGCCATGAATAAGGATCATAGATAAATATGAGATACACGTGTGTATCTTAAAAGGTTGGGCTAAATTACATTTTTAATTACTAAAGTTAAATTACAAATGTACCAACTTTTATTCATATAACACTTAAAAACAAACAAATGTGCTTCTAATGATCTCATGATGTTTGTATTGTGTAACGTGTGTGTGTGTCGTTTATAGGCCTGTTGTGTGTGTGTGTGTGTGTGTGTGTTGTCGTTTTGGCATTACATTCATATTTTAATGCATGTATCATAATAACTTAAAAAGTCCACCTAGAAACAAGAGAAGGATTCTATCAATAACTATAAACTATTTGTACTAAATATATTTACAGTATTTTTACTCTTTGTATCGTCACTAATTAAATACATTCTGTTGTATCATATAACGCTAACGCTAATGCTAACACTAACCCACTACTAACCGTTGCATGAATGCAAAGATTCACTCACAGTTAGTGAGAAAACTACATATGAAACTTATTTGAATATTTTAATAACATTAATATTAACATTAATAGTAATACATTATCATAGAACTGTAACATGGTTCAACAGTTTTGTGTTTCCTTGCAAATTACAATTACAACGGCGACATCTATTAAAAAAAATCTATTCAAATTATAATGACACCATTATTTTAATTAATTATCAATTACGCAATTACAATTAGAATTGAGCCCAACCCTGAATGTTTCCTCAACTTTATTTATATAACGCAAAAAACAACAATAATCATCTGGAAGTGCTATCAAAATATTAAATATTTAAGACAATAGAAAAACTTCTGTCCCTGTGTTTATTACAGCCTTAGCTAATGCAGGCTAGCTGTTAGCGGCTGTTAGCGTCTGTTAGATCACACTTCATCATGTTTGTTCTGGAGTTGAATATATGTTGTTATTTTTTAGGTTTAGCATCTCTATGGATGTCTCTAATAGACTGATGATGATGTAAGCTAACTAGCTAACTGCTGCTAACTGCAGCTTTATAATGTGTTTCCTGTGAGTTTGATTAATATGAACTGTTGTTGTTCAGTAGATGCTAATTATTGCTTCCACACACTAAAGCAGTGTTTGAGATGAAATCACTGTCGTCCGGTGAAAACACAAGCTGTGTGAACGTTCTCTAATGACTCATAAATTGTGTTTATTCTCTACAACAACACCTGTTTGGAAACATCTGCTCAAACATCTGCATTGAGATACATTATTTAACAAGAGTGATTAATTATAGAGCCGTGCTCACCTCGACTCAAAGTTCTATTACAATGTTTTCTACTAATCCTCCCACGAGTCCAGCAGCGTCTTTGTTTCTATTTGTCAGATTATCTTCATAATGTTGATGAATAATGTCTATATAGCACATGCACGCACGCACGCACGCACACGGAATCAGTGTGGAAGCAGACGTGTCCTGTCCTTGTTAGTCATGGACCAGGAGAGACTTTGGCAGAGGAAGTCATCACATTGTTCCAGTTGCTGTCACAGAGCCTGTGATTTATGTGATTTATGTGATTTAAATGATTTATGTGATTTATATGATTTATGTGATTTAAGTGATTTATGTGATTTATGTGATTTATATGATTTATGTGATTTATATGATTTATGTGATTTAAGTGATTTATATGATTTATGTGATTTATGTGATTTAAGTGATTTATGTGATTCATGTGATTCATGTGATTTATGTGATTTATGTGATTTATATGATTTATGTGATTTATGTGATTTATGTGATTTAAATGATTTATGTGATTTATATGATTTATGTGATTTATGTGATTTATATGATTTATATGATTTATATGATTTATATGATTTATGTCACACACTGTAGAACGTCTACAGAGGAAAAGAAAAATCCCTCCAGTGGAAACTACAGCGACAATAACATTGATTCAATTTGTGCTGAATAAGAACATTTAATAGCACCTGTCAGGGTTCTCTCCAACGCTGTAGAGCGTAGGGGCCCCGACCCAGTGATTTAACACCTACAGTGTGATTTAACCTCTACGCTGTGATTTTAATCCTCTACGCTATGGTTTTAATCCCCTACATGGAGCCCTAGGTCTAATTCTGTGTCGCCCCCAAGACAAAGCCCCCCAAAATAGGGATGCACCGAATATTCGGCCGAAAATTGCAAAAAAAGCGACCTTTGGTTTAGTGTTAAAATCAAGGGCGAATAGTAGCGTGTGACGTTATGATGTAATCAAACTACGTGCAGTGATTTAGAGTCAGAAAAGTGTGTGTGTTGCTACAGAAGCAGCAGCAGCAGCAGCAGCAGCTCCTCCTTTACGCACACAAACAAAGCTCCTTACCGAAGTATATATATATATATATATATAATTAAGCAACAACATATACACAAAAGATTCTAAAAATGCACAAAAGAAGACTCATAATACACACAACAGGACATCAGACCTAAACCCACAACACAATGACACTAAAGATACACACAATGCTAACACACAATGCTAACACACAATGCTAACACAACTGCATACAACACAATAAATACTGAAAAACTCCACAAAGGCACAGATTGATAATAAACAAAATGCAAACACAACACACACAAAAAATAACACAAACACATATGAATCATGAAAAGTCAGCAGAAACTCTCTGAGAACAGATGTTTTTAATTCAGTCATAATAATTGTTACATATTTTGAACTTCCAGGTGTGCATAGATTGTCTAAACTCTTTTTAATCTGCATAATCCAGAAACACAAACGTCTACTTCAGGGGTTCTCAAACTTTTTCCTCCCTGACCCCCACAACACATGAATCTAGGGCTGCACAATTCATCACATTTTATTTGTGATCATGATTTTAGTAGCCATGATGAATTACTTATGATTGTCAGCAATATTTACATTTATAATACAGGCTGTGCACTCTGTATTACTGTATTTATTCAGTTAGACATTTTAAATTCTTGGGTAAATATTTTTTAGTATAATTTAAAGCTTCGTTTTGCAGTGTAACCTGTAAACCTATTGTGTAATGTAATAAAAACACGTTTTTTTCCCTGACATAATAAATAATTGTGATTACAATATTGATCAAAATACTTGTGATTATTATTTTTGTGTGAAACATTCCAAACCGTGGTGTGGAACAATCAGGGACAGGACCACAGCACACCTCTATCACAGCGGGGCCACAAACATGTGACTGTATCTGAGGGCCACATTTACAGTAAAGCATTAACAATAATGAATAATGATCAGAGCATAAACACACGGGTGGTTTTGATATTTTATCAGTCATTGTGTGTTTTTTTTGTTCATTTCTTTGTTCTTGTTGTAATGTTTGTCATTTTGTGTAATTATGTGAATATTTTTTTTGGAGCTATTCTGCAATGTGTTGTTTTGTGTGTTTATAGTGATTTTGTTTGATTAAGTGGTTGCTGTCTATGTTTTATGAGTCATTTTGCATATTTTGGGAATACGTTTTGTGCATTTGTGTACTTTGTGTATTACTGAATAACAGTTTTTGAGGATTTGCTTTGGGGACCTCAAAAAATAACACTAAGGGCCACATGTGGCCCCCGGGCCGCCAGTTGCTCATGTCTGTTTTAGAAGATCACATACAACCAGTAGCAGAAAGTAAAAAAGTCATAGAAACCATGAATATTTGTGTAAATGACTAATAACTGATTCAGTTGTAGATATTTCCAAAAAAATACACAAATTCAATGAAACTCCATAAAATCATCATCAATATTTTTACAAATCCTGCAATTTTCTTCAAATTATTTCACAAACTTTCCCCAAATTACATAAAAATTGTTCACAAAATCAAATAAATTGAAAGTAAATCACTTGTTGCTATGATATTATTAGAGCCGTACATATTTGATCATTTATTTATACGTGGAAGTTCAAACTAGAGCAAAATAAATTGATTATTAAAATCCTTATTTTCACATCTATAATGTGTGGCCCTCTGAAGATAAAATGATTTTAATTTTGGCCCCTGAACTAAAATGAGTTCTAAACCCCTGATATACTGTACATCTAATGAACTTCTGTTTGCATTTCACTGTTTGCTTTTGTGTAATATTTTAGAGCTAAATAAACCCATAGTTTCTGTAATAATTAACGTACTACTTTTCATTTATTGTGCATTTAATTCTATAAAAGTATCAAAGCTCTAACAAAAACCTTTCTACAGTATGTCCACCAATCATTTTAAAAATGATATTTTCCTAATTTCATTAAACATGTTTCCCTGTTCGTGTGCATCGTTTGATGCTCAAATAAGTTGTTATTAAAGCTTTAGAGGACAGTAAATATTAAAAAACTAAATCCATTATCCTGAGAAAACATAATGAGCAGTTTTTAATTATCAACGAAGCAGAAAAACAGCTTGTTCAACACGTCCTGTTGCTATTTTTATATCAAATGAAGCCTTTAGGGGAAGAACATGTGTGTGTGTGTGTGTGTGTGTGTGTCCTGTTGTTTCAGGAAGGACGTCTAACGTGAAAACAATGTTAAACTAAACCATACATCTATATATACACATCTATATATACACATCCATATACAGTATATATATATATATATATATATATATATATATATATATATATATATATATATATATATACTGTATATGGATGTGTATATAGATGTATATATATATATATACATCCATATACAGTATATATATATATCCATATACAGTATATATATATATATATATATATATTGTATATGGATATATATATATACCCATACACAGTATATATATATATATATATATATATATATATTGTATATGGATATATATATATATATATATATATATCCATATACAGTATATATATATATATATATATATATATATATTGTATATGGATATATATATATATATATATATATCCATATACAGTATATATATATACTGTAAACAAACAGAATAACTACTAAAACACGTTACAGAAAAGCTCTAATGACACAAACTGTAACAAAATGACACTAAACGACAAAAACACATAAACAAAGAGTTCATTAACAAACGAAATGACACAATAACAACTAAAACACACATAATGACTAAATACTGACAAAACCAAAAAGCTTATAATATTTGATTTAGTTTAAGTTTATAGATGTGGTTCAGACCTCACAGCTGATCAATCAGTCTAATGTGATCAATCGCTTTGAATTAATCACATAGAAAGATGTGAGTTATGATTAATCTATAAAGATATTTCTTTCTATTTTTGCCCCAGAGTTCAGACACTGTTACATAATCAATGTGAACAATCCTTTAAATCTACTGTGAAAATAATGCTGAGTCATGGAAACTTTATACATGTTCAATAAAACACAAAATAAAAGAAAACCAAAGAGTTCCAGTCTAGTCACATGACCTGCTACTGATGGACTTCACTAATAATCAATAACTGTTCAACATATCTGATACATTTTAAATGAAATACTTTTACTCTCTTTGTTCAAATCTCACAATCTAAGAGCAAACACCCCAACTGTTGTCATGGTAACACCAAACCAAAAGAAAAGCAGATTCTAACACATTTGGACAAACTGACCTTTACAAAAGACAAGATGACATCACACGTTTATCTACAAGTCTTTATTGCTCCTAGAATGTCTCATTAAGACCACCAGTCTAATATATATATATCTATAATATGATATACATCACTACATGATCTATATGAACTGTAGTAGACTCAGTCCTATACTGTATATACTGTACATCACTACAGTCCATAGAGCAGTGGGTCTCAACATTTTCAGCCCCCGACCCCCAAAATAATGGTTCCAGACTCATCCATAAAGTCAGCAAAATGATAATAACCACATTTATTTATTCATCTGAATTATATCCACTGTTATCCAGGAACGTTTATTATTATTATTATAGTCATCTTAAAGATGGAAATCATGGTTTTAATCACTAATAAAATGGTTCAAAGTGAATAAAAATGGTGAAATGGGATTTTAAAAACCACTGAAATTGGTTAAAAGTTGTAAAATAAAGTGACATTTAGATTTAAATGTAAATTTAACATTTAGATTTAACAATTAACATTTAGATTTAACAATTAATATTTAGATTTAACAATTAATATTTAGATTTATATTTGATATTTAGATTTAGATATAACATCTGGATTTAGATTTACATTTAACAGTGTGTGTGTGTGTGCGTGTGTGTGCGTTAGTGTGTGTGTGTGTGAGTGTTAGTGTGTGTGTGTGTGTTAGTGTGTGTGTGTGTGTGTGTTAGTGTGTGTGTGTGTTAGTGTGTGTGTGTGTTTGTGTGTGTGTGTGTGTGTTAGTGTGTGTGTGTGTTAGTGTGTGTGTGTGTGTGTTAGTGTGTGTGTGTGTTAGTGTGTGTGTGTGTGTGTGTGAGTGTTAGTGTGTGTGTTAGTGTGTGTGTGTTTGTGTGTGTGTGTGTGTTAGTGTGTGTGTGTGTTAGTGTGTTAGTGTGTGTGTGTGTGTGTGTTAGTGTGTGTGTGAGTGTGTTAGTGTGTGTGTGTGTTAGTGTGTGTGTTAGTGTGTGTGTTTGTTAGTGTGTGTGTGTGTTAGTGTGTGTGTGTGCGTGTGTTAGTGTGTGTGTTAGTGTGTGTGTGTGTTAGTGTGTGTTAGTGTGTGTGTTAGTGTGTGTGTGTGTGTTAGTGTGTGTGTGTGTGTTAGTGTGTGTGTGTTAGTGTGTGTGTGTTAGTGTGTGTGTGTGTGTGTGTGTGTGTGTGTGTGTGTGTTAGTGTGTGTGTGTTAGTGTGTGTGTGTGTGTTAGTGTGTGTGTGTGTGTGTTAGTGTGTGTTAGTGTGTGTGTGTGTTAGTGTGTGTGTGTTAGTGTGTGTGTGTTAGTGTGTGTGTGTGTGTGTGTGCGTGTGTGTGTGTGTGTGTGTGTGTGTGTGTTAGTGTGTGTGTGTGTGTTAGTGTGTGTGTGTGTTAGTGTGTGTGTGTGTGTTAGTGTGTGTGTGTTAGTGTGTGTGTGTGTTAGTGTGTGTGTGTTAGTGTGTGTGTGTTAGTGTGTGTGTGTGTGTTAGTGTGTGTGTGTGTGTTAGTGTGTGTGTTTGTGTGTGTTAGTGTGTGTGTGTTAGTGTGTGTGTGTGTGTTAGTGTGTGTGTGTGTGTGTGTTAGTGTGTGTGTGTGTGTGTTAGTGTGTGTGTGTGTGTGTGTGTGTTCTCAGTGATTGATCTGTGATCAGATCAAACATGAATTACTGTTTCACGTCCAACAGGAAGTAGTGTGTGTAGTAAAATGTGTCAGAAAAAGTTTCACTGGTTTAAAGCTCATGAAACGCTGACATCAGCAGAATGAAGTGAACATCTATAGTGATCTACAGCAGGGGTTCTCAACCTTGGGGTCAGGACCCTATCTGAACTCACCAGATGCCTATAAGAAACAAAGAATATTTTTTAACAATTTGAGCCATTTTTGCTTATTTTTATCATTTTTCTACAACTTCACTAAACTCACCATATTTTAACATATTTTCATCACTTTTTATTTCCATAATTTTGTTCTTTTTAATATATTATTGCTACATTTCTCCCATTTCTGACACTTCTACATCATATTTTAATGACTTTTCTACACATTTTTTCTACTTTACAAACATGTTCATCACTTATAAACCATTTCTACCACTTTTACACCTAATGTCACATATATTGACCATTATTGTCACTTTTAACCTCTTTTCACCAGATTTTATGGTTATTTTTGACAATTTAACCACATTCATAATTTATCATGTCCATTATTTACCAGTTTAAACTAATTGTTCCGATATTAACACTTTGAACCATTTTTACCACTTTTTCTGTCTGTTTTTATCCACTTTAATATTTACAACTTTTAACTAATTTCTGTGGTTTTTAAAATCACATTTCATCACCTTTTCCACCATTTTTGGTCACTTTGAACCATTTTATTAGTGATTAAAACCAGGATTTAAGATGACTATAATAATAATAATAATAATAATAATAATAATAATAATAATAATAACAGTGGATATTATTCAGATGAATAATTACATGAATGATTATGTATCAGCTGTGATCCTAGAACATCTCATAGATATAAAGTGTGTAGATACTCACCACAGGTCAGACTGAGGAACGCACATGGAATCAGAAGATGAAGCAGAGCCTTCATCATCATCATCATCATCATCCTCTCAGGTGGGACATGAGGAGATCTGATCTGATTGATCTGATCTGATTGATCCACACCTCAGCTATAAGGTCTGAGCATCCAACCAGCATTAAACCAGCATCCAACCAGCGTCCAACTCCACAGTAACCATCTCAGTCTCTGCTCCTAAACACATCCACCGCAACTTTTCCTCCACGCACACAGCGTAGAGCAGTGCACGAGCCACCGGTAGGAGCCGATCCGTTCCTGTTCCGTCCCTGTTCCGTTCCTGGTCCGTTCCTCTGCCTCACAGCGGAGGAACGTGTTGTGTGTCCGCAGTGAGAGGCTGATCTGATCCTCAGTGAGTGAGAAGCTCCGGTACAGACCACCACTGCACCGTCAGCGAGCACAAGTTACAGCACTCACATCCGGTTCTCCCTTCAAAGTAAAGCGTCGCATTAAAACAACGCACAGAGGGTTTGGTGCAGGGGTCTTCAACCTGCGGCTCCGGAGCCTCATGTGGCTCTTTGACTCTTTTACAATGGCTCCCTATAGCTTTATATATATATATATATATAAATTATGACTTGATATTTCTTACAGAGGGCATTAATGAGTAATTATATTAACCTCAAATAAAATTATAATAAAATAATTGGTTAACTTTAAAATAAATCATAATATGCAATAACTCCACCTGCACCTCCTGAAACATCTACAGACCATCAACTAACCTTAAGTTTTAAAACCCTGCTAAGATAACTAAACTAACTACAAGAATATTCTGGAAGAAAATAGAGACTTTATTTGTGTGTTGAGTTTACCTCCATATTGAGATTATAACTATAACCTAATCAAATAAATAAAACACGTCCATTCACTTTGAAAACAAAAATAAACTAAAATTAATTATTATTTATTTATTTTATTTATTTTTTAGCAAAAATGTGTTTTCCAGTAGTGTATATATATATATAT
>NC_041057.1:36136395-36138895 GCF_900634775.1 Gouania willdenowi | reverse complement strand
CAAGAATTATTATCACCGATAAAAACGGAAAAACTCAATAGAAAATATCCTCTACGGTGCTGAAAACTGAACGTAGGGGGCGCCATTGTTAAAACTCTGGAAAACAGGTGAGTTTGGGAAAATAAAGCTGAAAAACTTTATGTTGTTGTGGTTCTGAGAACAAATGGAAAAATAGCATCATACAGTGTTCATCAGAGGGACCACAGAAGGACCACGGACCACGTAGTGAAGGTTTACTCCTGCACAATTATCAAACACTCCTGGTATTTCCTCCATGTTTTATTTATATGCACATGTTTAATGTAATTTAATTGCAGAGGCTGATTAATTGAGCGTGTCTCAGTGATTGAATAAAACATGCTGAGCTCCCCCCTCACACACACACACACACACACACACACACACACACACACACACACACACACACACACACACACACACACACACACACACACACACACACACACACACACACACACTAAACACATTTCCTCCACTCTGTGACTGATGTCTCCTCTTTACCGCCTCCGTCAAACATTGTCAGTGGAATCAGACGCTCCATGAATTTAGCATAATTATCTACATTAGGCAGAGAAACAGTGGTGGTGGTGGTGTGCACGTGGTGGTGTGCACGTGGTGCTGAGCCGTAGATGATACTCACTGTGGCAGTTCATTTATTTTATTTGGTGTTCAATCATATCCCTGCAACACACACACACACACACACACACACGCACGCACGCACGCACGCACACACACACACACACACACACACACACACACACACACACACACACACACACACACACACACACACACACACACACACACACACACACACACACACACACACACACACACACACACACACACACACACACACACACACACACACACACACACACAATCCATTTAGTGCATTGGCCTCTGATGAATATGTAAAGTGGGCGGAGCAGCTGTGCATGCTGAGGAAGGAGAAAATGATACATTAATGTATAGTTTGATGATGTTTGATTGATTTGATCAAACCTGGAACAGTTTACGGTGCGTTTTATTCCACATTAATGTAAAACACACAGGAAGCAACAGACACAGCTTTACACACACATTACCTGTGTTTACATTACAGTTTTTATCAAATCAAAGTCATATTTCACAAGTTTCCATAAAGTCTAAAGTGTGTCTGAATGTGTTTCCATTGAAGTTTATTATGGGGGCGGAGCCTGATAACTGGCAAAATCTCATCACGTGAGAGTTCTCAGCAGGAAGATGAACATTTAGAACCTCCTTAGAACATTCTGTATTCATAGGTTGTTTCTCATCTAATGTGGTACTAATTATTATTAAGTCTAATAATCACTAATTATTATTAAGTCTAATAATTTTATTTTTTTATTTATTCAGTTTATTTCCGACATGGTTACATTCCCTTTTTTTTTTTTTTTTTCTACATTTTTTTTTTTTTTTTGTACATGCCGAAAAAGGAGACGAGAGAAGCAGTTTGCTTATCTGGGTCCCGTCCCTGTTTTACCATCGCAAATTTACATGGGTTTACATGTCTCTGTGGTCAAACATTCTTGAGTTGTTCTGAACAGTCCTTTTTTGTGTATTCTCATCTGTAGTCAGTGTTGTCTTGTTTTTATTCCTCCTCCTCTCTATCGTTGTTCGTGTTGGCCTTGTTCCCTGCCAGATGTTGTTAGCATTCCTCCAGTTCAAGAATAGTTCCTCTTTTGAAGGTGTTTGGAAGGTTTTTCCCTTTTCATCCATAATGTCACCACTCGGGAATGTCTCTTTTGGACACACAAGTTTGCAGCTTGTTTTGTCTCTACATCAAGGTTAATCCAGCTGTTGTTAGTTCTATTGGCAGTGTTGTATTTTCCACTGTTAGATTTAACTTGTATAAACACATTATTATATCTTAGTTCATAAGCAAGGTAGTAATTTCATTGTACAGGAAAAAGTGTTTCTAACTGCACATATGACAATAAACACTTTGAATTTAAATTTAATGTAATCCTTAATCACCCCACCACCGAGCAATTGAAATTAATTAATGACACTAATTATTATTAAGTCTAATAATCACTAATTATTATTAAGTCTAATAATCATGTGGTCATGTGACCAGATGGACAATAAAATGTATAGATATTTGAACAATAATAAATGAGTGTATTTTAGTAACAGCACCATGAATAATAATATAATAAGTTTTGTAATCTGTATAAATGAAAAAAGTCAGTAAATAATAAGTGTTTGTAGAGAAAACATTTTACACACATAACGTTTTTATAAACAACGTCTCAAACACTGATTAATTCTGTGATCTTTGTAAATGAGACGCAGCAGAGATGGAAATAAAGACAATTTTCGCCTTTTGTTTGAGATCAATAACGTTTTTGTCCAGTCAACAAAAACTCACCCATACAGTATATGGTCATGTTTAGCTCATCACTGTAACGCTAACGTCATGAAAAAAGGGGCATCAATGAAATAATTT